>NC_138509.1:43826347-43974865 GCF_964252035.2 Podarcis erhardii
CATGATGGAAACCCATTTGAATAACTTAGAATGGTGTAATACATCTCAGCGCTTCAGGAAAGTAAATAAAGACTGCAAAGCCTTCATTTCACCTCTACGAAAAGCATATTTTGTGTCAAATTGAGGTGAACAGCTATTGAGGTCTCTGTAAAACTCCTGGAAAATACAGATTATGTAACACAATTCATCACAGTCTAGCAGCAGTATTTTTAAAAGTGCCCACTTCCAGCACATCAAAACAGGTTGGAAATGTCTCCTTACATGTGAAAGGTTGCTTGAACATTATGCTTTGCTGATTTGGGGGGTGGGTGGGGTAGAAACAGAGCTACAAGCTTCCTATAAAGAACTACAAATCAAAAATGAGACTGGCCACAAGGATGAAAGAATCACAGCTCCTTTATTCATAGCAAACATGGGAAGAATCTGCCATTTAATTCCAGACAAGGGATATTATCTCTGAGAGAAAAAGCATTCAAAAATCTAAATGAAAAATCTAATGCTTTTTTCATGCTGATTTATTTTTAGATTGGCAAAGTTAAAGAAGATGTAAGCATGACTAGATGGAGTTCAGAAAGGGAATTGCTGTGAAGTGGGAGAGTTCTGTTTCCATGGGAGTTTGATTACAGTAGATTCCCTTGCAGTTTTGCTGCCATGCTGTTGATTCTGCAAGGCGTACTTCGTAGCCAATCCGATGTCATGGACTGGCTGGATTTAGAGGAGTGGTGGGAGGCACCAGCTGGGGAACCCCCAAGGGATGAAGGCTCAGAGCCAGGAGATTGGTAGTGAGATGATGCTGAGTGCTCAGAGGGAAAAGAGGGGGCAGACTGGGCGGAGGAGGTGTTAGAAGCTGAAGAGGTGACAGGGTTTAGTGAGCAGGAAAAGGCTGGGACCAAGAGCAGTCCAGAATCAGCGGCAGGAAAGGAGGGGGACCAGAGGACAGAGATGAGGAAGGCTGATGAAGAAGCTCCTGTTGTAACTAGGTCCTCTCCCCCCTGATCTCCCAGAACCTGCAGAGGTATGAAGATGGTGGAGCAGAGACAGACAAAACATTAGGGTCTCCTATTGCTTTGTGAGGATCCAGGGGAGGAGGAGACTTAGACAGCTGTGGGAAGGTGGGGACCTTAAATCCTTGCAACATCCATCATTGGGACAAGTTCTACTGGGAAGAGTTGCTGTGATCCCTAGGCCTGAGCTGTTTAGTTTCTTTGAATAAAGAGTTAACTTCACTGACAACTTGTGAGTTATTGCTGACCTGCTCCAAACACCCACCCTGACATTCAACCAGTGTCCAGTCATGTATTATTTTATTCTCACCAAACAACAGACTTGAGAACAACTTCTATATATGTGAATTCACATCTAAGAACATTATTGTGCAAGAAAAGGTAAAATAGTGTGTTAATGTTCCTAATTTAAAATAGTTTTTCCTGGGGGGGGGGAGTTACTAAAGGTAATGATAACTGGAGAGGAAGACATATTTGAAATGGAACTGGTTGATAATATGATATATAATGTTATAATTAAAAGAGACTGATGAAATGAATCTTAGAGGGAGAAATAATGAGTCTGTTAAAATTTGATATAGAGAGAGGATCCATTTTTACTTGCACTTTGAGTTTTGAAAGTTTTGAGAAATCGGATGAGGAGTTGGGCCAGTTTATACATGTAAACCAGTTTCTTCTGCATCAGGAATAGGGAACCTGTGGTCTTCCAGGTGTTGTTGGATAGGATTGTAAAATAAATAAATCCCAAACCATCTTCAAAAGCAAATGAGCATCATATCTCAAATGGTATCAAGCCAGCAAGTAAACAATATTTTTTGCTCCCACAGATTTGCAAGAGATTTTTGTTGTCCTCAAAAGATCACCCTCCACAGAGAAGAAAAGAAATCATTTCTTATTCAGGTAAAGACAATTGTTTTCTGTCTGTGGGGATTTTGTTTTTGCTGGAACATTTATTTACTTCTCCTCTTATTAAGTAGTAATAATGAGACAAGCTTTTTGAAGTACAGTCTACCCCCTAATGCTGTGCCTATTGTAATGGCAAGGTGTGAAGCAGATGAGAATTTTGCAGGCAAGACAAAAGCTCTCCAGAGGAAAGGAAATGAAAAAAATGGGGGTGGTGTTGTAATATCAAAAGAAATCTTGGTCATTTCATACTTCTTTGAACATATGTCCAAACAGACACAGAGATATCATCATGATCATAATTTATTATTATATTCAAGTCACTCAAACATTGTACTGACCACACACAGCATGAAAAAATAGTAGAAGGAACATACAGAGAGAGAGAGAGAGAGAGAGAGAGAGAGAGAGAGAGAGAGAACAAACAGTAACAGCTGCTAAGGACAGAGTATATGTAATAATATAGCAGAAATGTTTAAACCTGAGGATTATTTCCTGCTTTTAAAAATAGAAATAATTCAGCAATGACTAATGTCATAAAACATTTGACTGCCTAAAAAGAATCTCTCATTAAAATAACAGGGTTTATATATTTAAAGAAACAAGCTTTTGTTCTAATTCAGGGTACAATCCTGTGGTCCATGCTGATCTCCTTCATCCAAGTCTCCATCTATGGATGGAGAAGGAGGTCTACCCTCAGAAAGGGAGTTCCACTCTTGAACGTTGTCCCATCCCCCCAGCCAGCCTGCGTGGAAAGACTGGGAGGACTTGTCCGAGATAACTGGCTGCATGTGGCAGGGTAGTAAATAGCACTCAATGCCGCCACCGCCACCACCTTCAAGTCAAGGTGCATAAAACCCTGAGCTTAGCCAAGTTGAGGCAGAAAATCTCACAAGTGGCTTTCTACATCTTTGGTACATCTTTATGGCATAAAAAGAACCTAGCCGCCTGAGTCAGGCATCTCATGGTAATGTTGGCCCTGATTACAGTGGAGATCGAGGGAAGCTTTGGTTCAGTCTCATCCAAAGCTCTCCCATTTTCCTTACAAACTCCCAGAACGGGAAGACTAGAACACTTGCCTTGAGGCTGACATATTGATTTTCCTTCTCAATGGAACTAATGAGAAGGAAAATATATATATATATATATATATATGCAGGTTTTGGTGTCCTCGGGTGTCTTCCCGTGTAAAAGTTGGGGTGTCTAGGCGACGTTTCGACGAGGTCTCACTCGTCATCTTCAGGCTGGTGCTTTCGGCTTCTTGTTACTGGAACAGAGCAGGATCTCAGTGTTTGAGTTCCTATAAATACTGTAGAGGGGGTGTGGTGTATAGCCTCCAATGTTCTGGGCAGAGAGGAAGTTCCCAGGCTAGTGTGCCTTTTCTTCTTTTGTTCCTTAATTACTTGAGAGATATCTTGAGTGATTTCTTGAGTGATATCCTGAGTACCACTTAGGTGGGTCATTAGGTGTGGATTAGTTGTTAAAGTCTTTGTGTCTTGACCTCTTGAACTTTGTGAAGAGTTTTCCTGAGAAGATGGCTGTACTGTACTTAGTTGTGCTCTGGCTTGGCTTCGTGTATAGGGGCGAGCTGTGGTTTTGTGGCTTGTGTCAGCCAGATCTGTGTAGGGATTGCAGGGGGGTGCAGCATCCGGAGGTGCCACCATGGATTGGCTACTGGATGGTGTCTGTAATTCATCTGTGGAGAGGGTCTGGGTTTGGGTCTGGTGTGGTTGATTGGTGTTGGCGTTCTGTGTGCCTCTGGATCTGGTGTCAGTTTTTGTGGGGAGGGCTAATTTCCAGATGTCTGGCAAGCGGGATGTGTCGTCACGCTTGTTCATGTTGTGAGGGTGTTTCTCTATCTCGATGGCTTCCATGATTATTCTCTTGTGGTGATGTTCCGTGTTAAAGAGCAATTTGGAATCTGCAAAATTAATTTCGTGTCCTGTTTCTTTCATGTGTTGGAAAAGAGAGGAAGTTTTTTCTTCTTTTTTGACGGCATTCTTGTGTTCTGCGATACGTGCATTTATTCGTCTGTTTGTTTGTCCAATGTACGTGGCTGGGCAGACTTTGCAGGGTATTTCATAGATCCCTTGGTTTTCCAACTGGATTTTATCCTTGGGGTTTCTGAGGATATTGGCTATTTTTTGGTTGGTGCAAAAGGCTGTTTTGATATTGTGTTTATGGAGGATTTTGCTAATTTTATCTGTAGTGCCCTTGATATAAGGAAGGAGGGCCATGCCATTGTTTTCTTCTGTGTCTTGGTTTTTGGGGGGTGTTTCCTTTTGGATTAGCTTCGTAATCCTGTTTTGCTGGTATCCATTGGCAATTAACACGTTTGAGAGATTCTGTAACTCAGTTGTCAAGTGGTCTTTGTCAGCCAGGCGTTTGGTTCTGGAGATGAGAGTCTTGGCTACGGAGTTTATTTGTGCAGGGTGGTGGTGTGATTGTGCATGTAAGTAGCGGTTGGTGTGTGTTTTTTTCCGGTAGATAGTGTGTCCTAGGGAGCCATCAGGTTTTTTGTAGATTAGGACGTCAAGGAAGGGAAGTTGGTTGTTGGCTTCTATTTCCATAGTGAATTGTATTTTGGGGTGTAAGTTGTTGAGATGTGTGAGGAAGCTATCCAGTTTTTCTTTCCCGTGTGGCCAAATTACAAAGGTGTCGTCAACATATCTGAGCCAAAGTTTGGGTTTGTGTTCTGACTTGTCTAAAGCATTGGTTTCAAAGTGTTCCATGTACAGGTTTGCGATGACCGGTGAGAGGGGTGATCCCATAGGTGCTCCTTCTATCTGTTTGTATCTTTGTCCATTGTGGATGAAGTACGTGTTGGTTAGGCAGTGGTTGGTCAGGTCCAAGATGTATTCGGGGGGATTGTATTTGTTTTGAATAGCTGTCAAGGCTTCATTAATGGGCACTTGTGTGAAGAGAGATACAACATCGAAGCTCACAAGTAGGTCATTAGGATGTAGGTTTTGCTTCTTTATTGTTTCTATGAACTGGAAGGAGTTTGGTACGTGTGAAGAGATGGATTCTGCATAGGGCTGAAGTTGCTTGGCGAGAAATTTAGCGAGATTTTGTAGAGGTGAGCCTATGGAGCTGACTATTGGTCTGAGTGGTGTTCCTTCTTTGTGTATCTTGGGGAGGCCGTAGAGTTTGGGGCATCTGGATGATTTTTCTCTGGGGATGATTCTTAGCTGGATTTCTTCACTGATAGGAGAGGCTTTTATTTTGGATTTGGTGGTTTTTTCCAGGTAGGTGGTGGGATCTGTTTTTATAGGTTTGTAGGCAGGATCTTGGAGTAGATTTGATAGTTTTGCTTGGTAGTCCGATGTGTTCATCACCACTGTGGCATTACCTTTGTCTGCTGGGAGAATGATTATGTTGTTGTCTTTCCTCAGGTTGGTGAGTGCTTTCTGTTCTTCTTTGTGTAAATTGCTTCTGGGTGGTTTGCTGGAGCAGAGGATGTTGGTGACTTCAAGTCTGATTTTATTGGCTTCATCTGGGTTGATTTTGGTTAGGCTAGCTTCGACTCCGCATATGATGTTTTCCGTGGGGATGCGTCTCGGGGCGACTGCAAAGTTGAAACCTTTGGAGAGTACTTTGGTTTCAGTTGTGGTGAGGATCCTGTCTGATATGTTATGTACTGTTTGTTTCATGGGTTGCTGTGGAGGGTGGCTGGGCTTCTGGCGTTTCTCTAGTTTGTGGAGTTTGTTGGTGTGTGTGTCTGTCTTATGTGAGGTCTCCGTTTCAGCTCTCCAGACGGCTAGTTGTTTGCATTTGTCCCAGAGTGCAGGGTGGATTTTGTTACAGAGTTTGAGGTGAAGAGTGAGTAGATCTTTGTTGGTTTGGTCTAGTAGGTATCTTTTCTTGTGTAGTTCGTTTCTGATTAGGGATAGTTCAGTTCGTTTCAGGATCCTTTCGGTGGCTGGGGTTTTAGAATGGAATTTAAGTTGGAAGCATGTGGGAATTAAGTTGTTGTCTCGGCAGTTGCGTAGGAACAAGAGATCACATAAGATGGTGGCTCTTCGGACTTCTAGTTTCTCGTAGGTTCTTGTCAGCTGGAAGGTTTCCTCCCCGTAGAGGTAAGATATTTGCTTTCGTAGATTTTCACGGGTACAGGAATGCAGGTTTTGGTGTCCTCGGGTGTCTTCCCGTGTAAAAGTTGGGGTGTCTAGGCGACGTTTCGACGAGGTCTCACTCGTCATCTTCAGGCTGGTGCTTTCCCTACACAGATCTGGCTGACACAAGCCACAAAACCACAGCTCGCCCCTATACACGAAGCCAAGCCAGAGCACAACTAAGTACAGTACAGCCATCTTCTCAGGAAAACTCTTCACAAAGTTCAAGAGGTCAAGACACAAAGACTTTAACAACTAATCCACACCTAATGACCCACCTAAGTGGTACTCAGGATATCACTCAAGAAATCACTCAAGATATCTCTCAAGTAATTAAGGAACAAAAGAAAAAAAAGGCACACTAGCCTGGGAACTTCCTCTCTGCCCAGAACATTGGAGGCTATACACCACACCCCCTCTACAGTATTTATAGGAACTCAAACACTGAGATCCTGCTCTGTTCCAGTAACAAGAAGCCGAAAGCACCAGCCTGAAGATGACGAGTGAGACCTCGTCGAAACGTCGCCTAGACACCCCAACTTTTACACGGGAAGACACCCGAGGACACCAAAACCTGCATTCCTGTACCCGTGAAAATCTACGAAAGCATATATATATATATATATATATGGGAGAAAAAGAGCCACCCCCACCTTCTGCACTGCTGGTAAAGTTGGTCTGTTGCTTGTCACTCTTATTCTTCTTTTCTATCCTGATTCACTGTTACAGATTATGAAAAATCTTAATAAATTACTGATAAAGAGATGCTCCTGCACCGCATAATGCGACATTTTGTTGCAGGTCCTGTACATCCACTGCCAAATATTAAATAGAGTAACAAAAAACACTTTCTCTAAAATCGGCTGTCATTTGTTTTATAGTAAATCAGTAATCTTGAGCTGGTTCAGAATACTATAAAGTTATGGGAATTTATGAAAAAGTCCCCCCCCCTATAATTTTATATACTGTTAATACTTTTATAAACTATTAATAGCAAAAATAATACTGACTTGTATTTCAGGTTTGTTGTAGTAAATAAGATAATAAAGGTAAAACACTTTCAGCTCAGCAAGAAGCAAGTGGTATACAAATGCTTTTATTCTAAATAGGTTTTGGATTAGTATTAGAAGGAAGGCTGTTTCTTTATTCTTTTGCCCTGTATTATATAGAGCTAAAAATGAATATGTCTTATTGTAAATAAGAACACTGGGGAGTATTGTTATTAAGTAACACATTTTTGTGTTTTTATACTGCAAATCACCCTGTGATCTTCAGCTAAAGAGCAGTATAGAAATTTAATTATTATATTTTTAATTTTTTTAAAAAATCATTTTGAATTTGCACTCAGGCTATTTAAATTCACGAGCTGCCCAGCTATGCCCAGCTTGTTCAGATTGGAGCAGAAGTCTTCTGAACTTACATACCCTCTTTTAAAAAGTCCCACCCACCCCCACTGCATTAGGTTAAATCTTGAAATTAGAGCCATACAATTAATAATTTTAGGTGATGATGTCAGTATAAATTATTCACAAATCAAGATTGTGTCTTTAATGAGATTCTGCTGAAGGTCTGTGTGCCAAACTGTCTTATGTGTAGCCATGTGTTGCTTTTAAGTTAATGAAATCTCTCAGTTCAAAGACTCATGTAATAATAAATTTGGAATAAACATAGCAGCAGGAGGACAGGAAGGTGTGCTGGATATACAGAGGCTGCCTCAGTTCTGTCCTCTGGTTCTTAAAGTTAACAGAGCGTGGTCTGCTTTGGAGAACTATCTTCCCCCCTTTGTGTGCAAGGCACAGTCGTTTTGAGATGCCTGGACTTCAGTAAGCGGTCATTTGTCTACCTACAGAAGGAACACGGCCTGAATTTCATAGGTAGGGGTAGATGAATCTGTCAATTTCAGTTTCTCTCAGTTTCTTATTTTTCTAGTCTTAAGTTCAATTCTACATATTTCTGCAATGGCTTGGGTTTCTTTTTAAATCCCTGTGAGAATTCGTGGGCTTTTTCGTGTGAATTTCTCCTAATATACACATTTGGGTATGCAATTTTCTCTAATGCAATGCTTTTTGTAGGCAATTTTAAATAATATATGCATTTTAACTAAGCATTTTAAGTAACACGTGTATTTATATGCACATTTTCCCCCAATATATGCATTGTTCTACACATTATTTGGTTGGACAAATGCATCACAAAATTCGTGGAACTATGAATTCTGAAGGGCAGCTAGTGTTTCAGTTCATGGAAGTATGAATTTGTTCTGGGAAGTATGAATTAGGTAGGGTTGTTTTAAAATTTGAACCAAATTGAATTAATGATGCTATTGCATAACATGTTTGCATAAAGGCTTTATTTTGTGGCTGCTGTATATTGGAATTCACCCATAGTCTTTATTAGCTAAGAACTGCTATAGGCTAAAAATGATCATAATGACTCATTACCTGTTCTGTGTGGCAAGTCAATGACACACTGTGTGGACCAGTTGCTGTAAAGCAGAGCATTCCTGTGTGTAGGTGGAAACAGTGGTGGAAACTGCATGGCAGCTAGTATACATGGCAGGCTACTGTACATGGGTAACTTACTGAACAGAGCAGTTGTAACATGAATGTAGTTTTAAGGAGTCTCCATGTGAAAGCATTTTTGTATGAAGGTGATCCTATGCTGCTGTTCTACAGAGTAATTATTTGGGAGTAAGTCCCATTGGCAGGGTTGCTGTATTCCAAACAGTGAAAAGTTGTTGAGCTTTTTTGGCAAAATTGCAAAAAAAAAAAAACCACCCAAAAAACCCCCTCAACATTTTTGAGTCACTGCAGACATTGGCTGCCATACGTCCTACCCATTAGAGTCAATGGTGTCATAACCTTCTTTATCTTTTTGCTGATAGAGACAAACATAGCTACTATTCTAGAATTTGTTCAAAAACAATCCCTGGTCTGGGACTGTAATAAATTCTATTATTATTATTATTTGTTCAAAAAATTAAATCCTAGTTATTCATGTTTCTAATATAATTCCTACAAATGTGACAAATGTATAATAAAAATTAATGCTAAGGTAGGAGCTAGCAATGGGTTGTGTAAATGCAGGTATGTTGAAAGATATGCAGAAGGCTCTGTTGTTTCTGAATACCTGCTGTAGCAATTAGGTCTACACACTCAAATATAAAAAAGCAAAACCCTGGTTTTCTTAGGAAGCACTGGTGAGCACATCACTCTATCAGTTATTTTTGTGCAGTCTTTCAGTAAGACTTCTGTTACTCTGCTGCCAGGCAAGCCTGACATTAATTCCAAACATGGCTTTGACATTGCTGAACTCCTGAAATATTCCAGTTCCAGAAAAACCCAGAGTCTGCAATAGTCCAACTTTTGAAAGAACTGCGTGTTTTTGTGCTGCTTTCCATTTGCTAAATCCCCAAAGACAAAGGCCTGCGCAGTGCTCAGAATAGTGGATATAATTTCTGGCCTACTTTTCGTAATTATATAATGTATTGCACAGATTGAGTTAACATCTTGAGGAATGCAGCTTCCCATGAACAGGCACACAGAGTTCAGCTTCCTTTAGGAAGCTTCACTTGCACATACGTTACATGTGCAGAATGAAAGGCAAGGCATTATACAGCTGATTGGTCCGAGAATCCTTATGCTGAAGTAATGACTCATTTTATAATCCACATCATTTTGTTCCCCAGATCAGAGTGAGGTATAGCTGCATTTAGATCTGGCAATCTACCAGGTAAAAGAGCTTTATGCCATTCATTTCTGAAAGCAGTAATGGGAATTACTTCTATTACAATTCCGTTTATGTCAATGAATAATAATAACTTGCTCTATTAAGCACAGGAAGTAAATTTTGACTCAAGTTAGAATGGGTGGTCAGCCCCCTCCTATAGTAAAGGCAGAACTAGGGGAGTACGACTCATTCAGTCACACTGGGTGCAGAGCTTCTGGGGCACTGCGGCAGGCACCACAAAAGACCAATAGAAGGTGAGAAACGGGGGGGGGGGGGGAGGATGCGAGAATTTGGCATCACACAGGGTGCCACTCAAATCTGAGGTGCCATGTCTACCACTGCTTGTAGGGCTGGTATGGACACCCTTTCACCCTCCAGATGTAGCTGAAGTATAACTCCCACCACCCTTGGCCATTGGCCATGTTTGCTACGGCTGATGGGATTTGTAGTTCAGCAATATTTGGAGGGCCAAAGATTGCCACCACCACCACCCCACACATGCTGTAGGGTGTTGGAAAGCTTGTTTGAATAATCCATATTAGTTTCCTTAAATAAGTTTCACTAGAAAAGGCCAACAAAGTGATGAGGTAAGTGGCCCCTCTTCTACCTCTTGTGTATCCCACGTACAGAGGAGTATGTTGAAAGGACAATGACCCTTGGGCATCTGTTGCAAAACGTAATCTTTTTCACACATAAGAGTGCACCATTCTCCCCCCACCTATAAGCATTCCGCTGGTGGTTCTTGAAAACGGGAATTTTATGGGATATAAGTATAGCCAATGTGGTATAGCCAATATTTAATTATTTGACTACAACTTCCACCAATCCCAACTATTTGACATGTTGACTGTGGCTGAGGGAAGTTGTGCCTACAACCTCTAGACGGCACTACATTGCCTACTCCTTTGCTAATACAAAATGGTTAGATAACTGGGACAGAACCACCTCTGATCTGGACAAGACCACATCATCCAAAGGCCACAAGGAAATAGCAGGCCTTATCTTCAGGTGGCAATGAGTCCCCTTGTTGATGCTATGGTGAAACTAGTGTCACCGCCAGAGTTTTTTAAATCCAATATTTCAGTCTGAAATATCACATCCAAGTCTACATTACAGTGGTACCTTGGGTTAAGTACTTAATTCGTTCCGGAGGTCCGTTCTTAACCTGAAACTGTTCTTAACCTGAAGCACCACTTTAGCTAATTGGGCCTCTTGCTGCCGCCGGAGCATGATTTCTGTTCTCATCCTGAAGCAAAGTTCTTAACCCGAAGTACTATTTCTGGGTTAGCAGAGTCTGTAACCTGAAGCGTATGTAACCTGAAGCGTATGTAACCTGAAGCATATGTAACCCGAGGTACCACTGTACCATTTTTAATATGTTTACATGACTTGGGATGAACAGGAAGGAATGGGAGCAAGTCTGCCGTATGTTATCAATCTCCTTTTAAAAACATATTCAGTGTGAGCTGAGCAACGGATAAGGTTGTTCTCTCTATATGCAGGCACAGAATTGTTGTTTTAAAAGTACGTTTGACATTTTGTTCACCAGTGTGCTCTTCTTGCATGAAAAACCAGAGCCCTCTTTGCAAGAGACAGAAGCCAAAGTGGCAGGAAACAACATTCTTGAATGCTGCTCCTTGAAGCAGAAAACGGTTAAGCAGCAACCATTATGACTGAATCAAGAAGTGGCACCCCTCACCTGAAGCCTGAGGTGTGGTATCAGAATCTTCCCATCTTCTCCTCTTCAGGGCATTCACATGGCTATAGTCACCATTTTGACAAAGGTAATCTCACAGCGGCTTCACTGTACAAACATCACCTAAAAGATGGTCATGTGAATTTGTAAGTGCCAATCAAGTGGTATGTTTAGGATTAGGGTCTTAATCTCTCCAAGTCTCAATTTACCCTTTTGTAAATTTCAAGGAGATCCTTGTCTTAGTTCCTCCAGAGTATTGTAAGGTTTAATTAAAGGGTGTAGGTGACTGAGCATATTGGAAGACAATTATTACTGAGCTGTACAGAACTGTTCTTTTTACCTTTATATAAAAAAGGAAATTCTCTGACTCATTTCCCCATAGGCTGAACAAGTGCGTTTAAAATGTGTGCGTGTGTGATTTCTTAGAACAGCCCCCACCCCTCCAACTTTCAAAGATTAAGCTTCAGAAGTGGCTGATTCATTTTTTACAAACAGTTTGGAGAGACTAAGAGAATGAATTATTGTACACAAGTCATTAAAAAGTCTCCTGTTATTTACAGCTTGATTGCTTGTTTTAATGAAATGTTAATAATAGTGCGCTGCTTGGAAAGAGTTTCTGATGAGCTAATGGTGTGTATTTCTGGGACTCGTACGCCAAAATGATCATTTTGTGAGTGATTATTCCAAAACAAGCATCACCCCATAAGAGGTTCATGTGATACAAACCAACGGCGTCAAAATACTGCTTTGTTGCTTCTGCTGAAAATACAACCCTAACCCCCGGAAAATGCAATCCAGTGGTTCATGGGACAGCATCCCAAAGGCCATAATAAGTGTTTGATCTCCTTCTGTGAAGATGGAAAGAGAGAGAGAGAGATCCAACAATGGATGCCTCCTCCCTGTTGCTGCAGAGACCTCCACGGTGCTTTTCCTACCACTGATGGAGATCTGATACTGGTAAGGGCCAAAAAGGGATGTGTTGGGGGCAGATTGAGGGAAGGCTTCCCAGTCCCTCCTAAACAAAACTTGAAAAGGACAGAGGAGTCCATGAGCGCTGCTCTGCCCTTACTGTTGTGCCCTGCTAAAGTTAGTGGGAGAAATCCCAAATGGAGAGTGGGACAGTGACTCCATGGAATTTGCTTTCCTCTGCACACAGTCTAGAAAATGTTGCCTGCAGAAGCTTAAGAAACATGTAGAAACTGCATAATCAGTGTTAAATCTGATATTAGGAATTTCAAAGAATTCAGAATACCTTAACAATATTCATTTATTTATCGTATTTTTTAAAATGAATTTTTGAGGTAATTATTTTCTCCCAAAGCTTGAGACTGGTGACAATGTAGGAGAGAAGGATGCCACATGGAGGCACAGTAAGATAAAATAATTGGATGTTAGGAGCTTTGAAAACCTTAATGTGAGCCAGGTTTTACACTCTGCTCCAAACCATGTGCAATAAGGAGGAGGGGTTTTCTTTCTTTTTCTATATGACAGATTTTTTAAAAAACAGATCTGCAGTTAAGGATGGATGAATTTGTCAATTTCAGTTTCACCGAGTTTTGTCAATACTTTGCAAACTTTTATTTTTTAAAAAAGTTTGCATGAAAATTCATATACATTTTCCCGTGCAGTTTTCTTCCTGCATACATTTTTGCAAGCAATTTCCCTTAATATAATGCTTTTTAATATGTTCTTTTAACTAATATACATGTTTTTGTGCACACTTTCCCCTAGTATATAAGAGTGCGTGTGAAAGAGCATGCGTGCATACAGTTTTTGGTTGGAAAATAGCATCAAGTGCAAATTTCAGTGGAGAGCTACATTTCTGGTTGTATATTGGTTCAGAAAGCACAAATTAATTAAGTTCACATTTAAACATGAGCAGAACAAATTCATCCACCATCCCTACCTGCAGCCATAGCTGCTTCTTCAGCTGCCTCTTGCTGCTTGTCAGATAGATGGCTGTAGTCTTGAAAAACATGCATTTGAATTAGCAGATGAATTATAGGCAGTTCCCAGAGGCATTCCAATATTGATGAATTCAATTTACCTCTTAACGCAGCTCTGAAAGCAAGGCAATGTTTATTTCTCTGACCAAATACTAAATGAATCCTAAATTCACACGGGCTAGTGGGATATTCTGAAAGCAGTAAGGCTTCAAGAAACACAAAGATTAAGAGTACAGCAATGTTTATGCCTAGAGGGGTGAGTGTAGAGTCAAAGGGTTTACAGTGCAATCATATGCGTGTAAAGGTAAGGTAAAAAGGTAAAGGTAAAGGACCCCTGGACAGTTAAGTCCATCGATAGAAAAGACTTTTGTTTCATAGGGCTTACTCCCAGGTAGGCGTGTGTAGGATTGCCACATTATTTATAGCTATTTTGAAAAAAGTAAACTACCATTCCAGTCAACGTGGTGTGTGATAAAACGTTTTCCAAGTCAACACTCCAGCTCCTTTTTTTTTTTTTTTTTTTTGCACCATATGAGATAAATTTGAAAGGAGCAGCCAGGGCTAGTTCAGCTCAGCTGTGTATTGCTACCTTAAAACAACAACAACAACCTGGCACTTTCTCCTGAACATTTAGCAACAGTGGGACAGGCAGAAATTCAACAACTGGGCTAGCCTCTCTGATATTAGATCAGGTTCACAGTGAAATCAACAAAACTGGAGCAGATAGAGAGTGCAAAGGGCTAAGAGGATATTGTTTGTGAACCCTCAAGGCTCTTCTTCAGTTGGCTTGGCTATTTACTACAGGGTTTTTTCCAGGGAAGGGGGATTAGGGATCCTGGAAATCATTTCCTGAGCCAATCCATGGACTTGGGAAATGGTTATCCCACTTCCAGCCCATTTGTTATCCTGCTCTGCTCACCCCTCAAGCACACCCCCCTCTTTCTTACATCTTCCCCTTCTCTCCACTGCTCTTGTCATGCAGGTTCTTCCAGGGGCTTGTGCAATGAGGTGCCCCATTTTACCTAAAAGACCAGCCACCACTGGCAGGAGGAAAATCTCCTTCCTGCACCACCTTCAAGGATGGGAGGAAAGCAGGGAAGTGTGTTTACAAGTTGGTGGTGAGGGGACAGCTTTTGGGTTTGGGGAAAATATAAGCAAGGAAAGCAGCTGTAAATTTCTTCTCCTTGAGATTTTCATCTGAGTGGTAGACAAATGTTGGCTTGCAAACTTCTCCTCTTGGTTTTGGGAGGGGCTTTATGAGCTCGGGGCAGTTTCTGAACCAAAGCCTGCCCATACTTAGCTGGCATTTCTACCTCCAGGTATTATTATACAACAGGCTAGTTTGGCAGCTTCCTGGGGCGCTGATATACAGTGAGTCAAGGTTACAACAGGGCTCCTGTTCAGGCTGCTGTTGAATCAACTGGCTTCCTTAATTGCTTCTACGCGGCGGCTATAGCAGCAGCCTGAAGCACTCGCATTGCTCCAGATATGTTTATTGATCCTGGTGATTCAGAGGTTTCACTTCCAGGCACAAGTCAGCACATTTAACAGCTCGGCACAGCAGTTCAAGGATCAATCAGCATTTCTTCCTTCTGATCCATTTTAATTGTGATATCAAAGATGGAGTAATCCTTACTTAAGGTTAAGAAGGAGATTTAAAGCCGAGATAAAGTGATATGATAAAAGAAAGAGGTACTTTGGCATGCAGATCTGAGGGGGGAAATGAAATCTGCTAATCCCATGAATTGACCTGATATTAAGCAGCCAGCATAATGCTGGGATCAGTCTAAGCACTTATGCCAGCAAGCAATTCAATAAATAAAAGTAACTTGCCCTTCTCACTGCTCTCACCTGGCTGCATTGGAAAACAAGAAGGCAAACTGCCTGTGCAGGACAGTGGAACTTAAGGGACGTGATTAGATTCAGCTTCACAGTCTTTGTACTCAAATGCTGGCAGTGACCCAACATGCTGCTACTTCTGGCACAGGGTAGTCTGGATATGATCTAAATCTGGGTATGTTTTGATCTGAAATCCTCAGATTGCTCTACTGCTCTAACATCTCAATGATACAGCCTGAAAGCGTGATTCATGCTAGCAACATTCCACAATACTTTGTGCTACCCAAATCCTCTGCTTGTGCAGCTTCTTCTGCAATTTTCCCCAGGACATTTGAGCATCATTGCCATGTCCACATGGCTCTATTGACTTTTGCAGTCAGAATGCTTTGAGTACCTGAACATGAGTACAAAAAAGCATTGCAAGGGATGCCCTTACTGGAATACAACACCCCGAGTTCTGCCTAGTTTCAATGGAAGGATGTTGAAATTAGAATATCTGAAAAGCCCAAATGCTCTTCTTACATACCACTTTATTCTTAGGCTACAAGGGTCCTGGTCACCACTCCTGAGACTGAATGGTACAGTCATATCAAAGACAGAGCTCTCTAGGCTTGGCACTAACATAGGTTTCCAACACCAGACCTCATCTCTGGAATGTGACATCATAACAGAGTAGCTAGCAGAGCAAGTGGAGAATACCCCCTCTCCTTCCAGCTTAGTAGCATGCTCCCATACCCAATGAGGAGTCAGGGGTTCCAGGTCAAAAGGAGTGGCTTGCATGATTATTTGGGGGTGAGGTTGTTGGGCTGAGACCGTCAGCCCCCAGTGCTTCTCTTTAACATCCTTTATGCAGATGCCTGAGCCAAGAACCCACTACGATCCGGCAGCCAAAGGTTTGCTATGGTCCTTTTTAAGGTGGTTATTACAGGCTCCAATCTCACATTCTTTCATTAGGGCTCCTTCCCCTTTTCCTTCAGATCCCTTGTATTTAAACACTTCCCTGGCATCTCCCCCCTCTCCTTTTTGAAGTTCTAATTGCTCAGGGCCATACTCCCTTATGACAAGGACCCTCTTCTTCTCCAGCTCTTGCTTCTGGATCCTATCAGGGGAGACTGCAGTAGCAACCCAGGGAGTAGCTTCCCTTCCCTCATGCTGCCCTCTGGGTCATTTACCCATTGGCTTCTCTTTTCCCCATTCTCTTTTACAATCTCACTTGCTATACATACAGCAGGTTTCTCCTTACCCAAATACGCAGAAAGGGTTTCCGTGTTCTGCGACATCTGACTGCAGTGCAAAAACTCCCCTTCCACTGCCATAAAGCAGTACAGCAGCACTACATTACCCTTGCACAGATTGAGGTTCATTTTAGTTGGCTTTTTGTTTGTTTGCAAGAAAGCTTGCCAGTAGATACTATGAATCCCTCTGAACAAACTCAACAGCAAGGGCCCAATCCTTTTCCAATGGCTTCTTCTCTGTTTGTTTTATATGTGTGGAACCTGGCCATTTAAACATTTTATGCCATAAACAAGTCATTTTGCACCTGTGTACAGAATATAAAGCGTAGCTCAGACCTGAGGGAGATGAGTCTTTGCCTAATGTGGAACTCTCAAAGAGAAACCCAAATATAGTTTTTCAGCAGCCTCGTTTTGCAAGGCTTTTATGTGAAGGTTCCTGCCATTGGACCAAAGAGGTTTCATGCTTGTTCAACCCTGTTATCCCATGGATACTATATCCCTTTTCTGCAGAAACAACTGTATTTGAAGTATGCCTGCATATTTCCTTAAAGAAAGAAAGAAATCGAACTCATCTGGACTAGCAGTTGCTTAGCTACAGAGGCCAGGCAATACTATCTGACAGTGTTTTGTAAATTATCACGAAAAACAAAAATTCACAAGTAAATTGGGTACTTAAGGAAAACCCCTAACCTTCCTATATTACCATACATTTCAAGCCAGCCCTCCTTATGGAGCTGTGGGAAGTGCAGGTAGAAAGTAGGGCAGAGAAGTGTGACAGAATTGAAGGCAAGAATTAAGACGGGCTTGACACAAAGGCAAGGGAGACAAAATGCCGATTCAATGAGAAGGAAACATGCAGCAGGTGTTTGGACAGCAGACAGGCAATATTAGGTGATCTTGTGTCAACCCAACAGTGAAATGAGGTCGTGCTGCACACAGCCGCTATCTGACAGAGGAGGTCAGGAGACAAGAAAGATAAAGGTGTGCAGAAAAAACAAAGGCGGGGGCACAATGGGAAGGGGTTGACTGGCACAACTGAAGTGATGGATGAAAGTGAGCGAATAGAAAAAGAGATAGAGGGAAGAGGGGAGAGGCGGGTGTGGGAGAGGAAAGGCATTCATTTTGTTTCTCCCAAAAACGATTTTCTCCCCGGGAAAGATGATCTCCAAATCTGAGTGCTCTGAAATGCTTTTTGAATGGAGGTGAGATCCTAACCCTGACGTGAGGAATGTCAGGATCATTGCATTTATGAAAATCAAAGCACAAGCATCAGCTTGAGGGGCCCAGCCAGTCCTGACATGGAAAGATGTAGGCAAGGCAGGGCATGACAGAAACATTTTCCCTTCATGGCTTAGGAAAGGTCAGATTCAGATCTACTAAGACAGACAGAAAAGCTTATCAGCCAATTAGAGATTGTTGTTGTTGTTTTACTTCATAGAGAATAGCACTTTGAACCAATTACTTGATTTATGATTAAAATGATGTGATATCTCACCGCACCGAGAAACTCACGTTATTAAAAGCAGTGGCTTGATTAATAGATGCATGTATGTTTTAACTGTGTTTTCAGCTGGTGCAGGAAAAAAATTGCCATACAGCTTTTTCCTAACTATTCCTCAGTTCAGTGTGATGTCAGGGATGGATTTAGGGTTGTATAAGCAGTGTGCATGCCCTGGGTGCTGAGCCATAGGGCAAAGCCTGGTAAGCAAGGCGCCTGGCTTTGGGAAGGAGGTGTCAGGCTCCGACACGCCCCTGGAGTCCTCCTGCCTCCTCCCCAAAGCCTAGTTTGCATTTTCTCAGCTTTGGGGAGGAGGTAAGAGGGCTCTAGAACCCTGTCGGAGCCCTCACACCTCCTACCTAAAGCTGGGCACCTCCTTACCCAACTTTAGGAAGGCAATGCAAGCTCTGGGGGAGGCATCAAATTTTAGCCCTGCACAGAGGGCGCCATAGTACCCAAGTTCGCCACTGGTGAAGTGACTTGTCCCACAAGCAGACCATGAATGCAATAGCACTCTTCCATTTGCGATCCCCATGCTAGCAGTTGGTGGGGTCGCACAAGCAGGGCAGCACTGCTCACCTGCCTTCTGAGCACCAAGCATCACTGCCAGTTCCTGATACAGGGTGGTGCTGTGTACTAGTGAAGTTAATCCAATGCTTTGGTTGCTGTACACACCCCATGTCTTGCTTGCCATGCCTCACCCCACCCCCTCTCAAAAACTGGCTGTGCTGGACCCGGGGGAAAGGTACCTTGAGCGTAGTCTGAGTCCACACGAAGAGGGGCAACCAGTTCCCTTCGCCTCTCTGCCCTAAGCCTCTGCAGATCAGGAGAGGCCGAAGGGTTACTGGGCCCTGGAGGAGGCTCACCTGTAGCCACTGAGTCCTCAAGCCCCTCTGGGGCCTGAAGGGTTTCACCTGGGGCCAGCTCCTGGTGCTCTGCCACAGGTGCAGGCTCTTCAGCATCTAGGCCTTGCCCCAGTTCAGCCGGCCCTGGAGGCGGGGACTCCTGTGCAGGCTGGGATTCCTCTGGTTCATCCTCTGAATCGGAATCCCAGGCCATCACACTGGCAATGTTGCCCTCCCCCTGGGCCGTCCCACTGACTGCTATTGCTTGAAGTGGGGAGGTGAGCGGACAATACATAGTCTTCCAGTTTCTGGATAGGCTGTCAAAATGCAGTCCTGGAGGCCTTACACAGCTGTGTAGAAGTGGGAATCTAGGGGGCAAAACAGCTTTTCTCACCCTTTTAGCCCTGTGGAACGATGAGCTACATCCTGGTTGCAAAAAAGGAAAGCTCACATATAAGCGCTCTCACTTTTCCTCTTCTTTTTGGCTGAACTTCTGCTTTCTAATGCATGGAGCAGCTGTGGCAGGAAAGGATGGGAGGAAATGAACATTTTGTTTTGAACTGCAAACACCCATAGGTGGTACGGAGCATTTGGGACTGACTGACTGTGACAGAAATTGGACAGCTGGCAAGGCATGTTCTGTAATTGGATGGACACAGGTGTCTGTTTTCTTAAAGCAGTGCTAACTTCCCTGCCTTTCCCCAGACAGCCCAAGATACCTTTTCAAAAACAAACAGGCACACCATCTGCCAGTCATGACACAGGAAGCCTAGAAGCCAGAAATGCTTCCCAGCAAGGTTGGAAAAATACAATACTTTTTAAAAAAAGAGAACCAAAAGTGGTTTGAGATGCCACCCAGCATGTACACCCATATTTTTAAAAAGCTGTTCGTCTATTGCCCCTTGCTCAACAACTCTTTCAATTTCTGAAGCAATGCAAGAACCTGCCAGACCTGATGGGGAGACTTGAGAGTGAGGAAGGGCTGCAGCCCAACATCTGAGCGCATGCTTTGCATGCAGAAAGTCCCAGGTTAAATCCTTGGCATAACCAGGCGCAGCTGGGAGAGACCTTTGCCTGAAACCCTAGATAGCCACTGATATTCAGGGCCAACAGTACTGGGCTAGATGAACTTAATAGTCAGACTCATCATAAGGCAGCTTCCTATGGAAAGGAGGAAAGCACCATGGACAGCGGTCCTTATTTTGAACCTCCTTCTGCCTTCAACCTAAAATTGAAAAATTAAGACGGAGCAAGAAATAACAGATTATTCAGAATCTGTAGTTAATTTAGCCTCTTCCTCTTTTGCTTCTGGTCTCCAGTTTTTCACTAGAACACAATCCTCTTCAGGTGTCCACAAACACCCAACGATAATCATGGCGATGCCCTCCCCATGGCTCTCCAGAGTTCCAGTCCGTGGGGACAGTCTGTGTGCATTGGGTAAGCTGCCTCACTGCAGGCTCTCAACCTATGGAGATGCATGGGGAAGGGAATTTGGCAAGGCAGGCAGAGCATGGGTGTGCAGCACGACTCTTCTGCCTTGCGTGGTTTTCATCCGGTGTCTGTTAACACCCGAAGCGGGTTAATGTCTCAGGTATGTGGCAAGCATAGTTAAAAGTGGGAAAGAAGGCCCACTTTGGTAATCGAGCTGCGATGAATATCCTGCAATTAATTTTGCACAACATGAGCCAACAAATGTTACTCTATGAAAACCAGCCATTGGAAACTTATCCCACCTGCTCTGTGCAGTGCTCTTGTCTTATGCAGATCTCTTTCATCTTCATCGTAGAGCATGGCTGTCTATAAATCCAACTTTAATTATTATTGCAATAAGGAGAAGCCCCTCAGAGCAAGCGGAATAAAGAGCTCTTGAGGACACCAATGAGAAGGAGAGTTATGTATCTCTCTAGGAACATTAGTGATTTATGAACCAAAAGAAAAAGGTAATTTAGATGGGGAGGAAATGCCTGTTCACCAGTACCTGCGTAAGAAGGCAAAAACTAATAACTGAGATTTTAAATGGAATGTAAAAATATTAATAACACACTGAGGTTCATCTCCATTGCATGTGCTCCAACTGCCTTTCGACGAAAACAGGTTTGCCATATTCTTCTGCCCATTATGGCTGTGTTTCATGCAGAAATTCAATAGGTGCTGCTTTGAAGATGCAGGTGTGGGAGAAAGCATCTACCTAACATGCAGAATGAAAGGCACAGGATCCCTCTCAGTGTCCCATAAGCAAGCAACCCTAGGCTTAAAAACAGCTGCCATGGGGATATGGCAGGGATCTGTCCTGTTCAGTGGCACCACTGGCTTTTAAAATATCTCCGCGCATAAAAATATGGAAGCAGAGGTTCTTGGCTGCCTATTGAATTCTGTGCCTGATTCCAAATTTTGCACTTACACATGTGATTGTGGAAGACACAGGCAGAACTGATGCAACACAGGTAGAGCTAAGATGGAATTGCCAACACTGAGCTTTCCAGATGTTACAGAAATCCAACTCCTATCAGCCACAGTCAACATATACAATGGTCAGGGATGTTAAGATTTGTAGTCCAGCTACATCTGGAAGGCCCATGTTCACTACCCTTGGGCTAAATATGGAGCCATGAACTATGTTGAGCGCCCACTATTCAAATATTGTATTTGCCATGAACTCACTAGATGGCTTAGGGTTGGCTTCAGCAATCTCTGTCTCCACCCCAAGTGGGATAATAATATTGACCTATGTTATAAGGTCTGAAGGAGGGTTACAGAGATAATGTATGTGGAGCATGTTAAAAAGTGTTGATGATTATTAATGTGTCTTGTCTGGAGAGTAGGGTTGTAAAGTCAGGTGGCAAGACAACCCTGTGCCTATAAAAGTTGGAGAGTAAAGGATTTCCTCTGAATATGATTTATTGATCTCAGTGATGGAAGGGGAGTCATCCAGTAAAAAACGACTCTTGGCGGATGTCACTTAGCAATCCTAGCTGGAAAATATTCTGTATGTGTTACTGTTTATCCCTCCCCCCCCAGCCTATGCTCCTATGTCTTTACCAGCATCTTGCTGTTCAGACTAGAAGGTGGTAACTTTTATCTCCATGATGTAAAAAGTTCTATAGAGCAGGCTGTTTGATTTTGTTGGACATCCTGTGTTAGTGTAAGGCTAAGGCAGATGAGAAGGTTCTGGTCCCCAGAGACTTTGGGAATCCAAATAGAAACCAGGGGCCAGGATGTGAAGGGAGGTGTTAAACCCTTCTCCTCCTTGCCTTGGTCCCATATGAAATCACCCTCCTTCCCAAATTGCTATTTCCACCAGGCAAATAGCAGCTCAGTGTGCACCAGACAAAAGCCTTGCTAGTGGGTGAGAGTGCTGGGAGACCCTTTGTACCATTATACAAGCAAGCACTTAGTTGTCAAGTCTGAAACTTTATAATTACTGTATTTTTTCCGTGTATAAGATTCCCCCTATTTTTTTAAAACCCAAAATTAAGAAATTAAATTGTTTAGCTTTTTTGGGGGGGGTCACTTCCGCCAAACGCTCACCTGCCTGCCCACCATTGCCGATCACTTGCCACAGCCACTGCCGATTGCACACCTTGCCGCAGCCGCCAATTGTCTGCCCGCTCACCGCCACCAGCGGCCCACCCACCCACGTGCCGCAGCCACAGCCAATTGCCAGCAGGATTGCCGCAGCCATGAATCTCCTGCCCAATCACTGCTGCCAATCTCCTACTTGCTTCTGCCATTAGTCGCACGTCCCCCCCTCTACATTCACTATCTGTGTATAAGACGACACCCAATTTCCCCCTATTTTTTTTAAGCAAAAGGCATCGTCCTATACACAGAAAAATACGGTTGCTGGTTTTTTGTAAAAAAATTAATTCTGGATACTTCTCCACAAGCTCATACTTCACCTAGGATAAGAAGATAAGGGTATATGACACTCTTGTGGATATGCCTTGTTTCAAAGCAAACATATTTTTGCTTGTTTGCTCTGCCAAAGGGGAAAATCTATATTTCTAATCAAGTATGAACATATAATAAAAATCAGTCCGGAATTTACTCCTTTTTGAGAAAGCCACGAGCATACCTTTAGAAGAGCTTATTATAGCTACAAACTCTTTTATGGTGTAGACTGGAAAAGAGAGCTGAAGCTTTGTTTCAAATAGTCAAAACAGGAGTGAGATGTATTATCTAAGGAGGAGGAGGAAAGTTCTGTGTTGTGTTTGAAGCCACAAGCCTGAATCACTAGAGCTTTAAAATATTGTCTCCCTCTTTTGTATAAGTGACTAATGTTCTCATTCTGTGAATCAATTCAATTTAAAATTAATAACAATAGAACTGTAATAATTATAGATATTGCAATGATTCTCACACATGACACTGAAAAAAAGGATGAAAATATATATATAAGTGCTGGGGAAATAAAGCATGTCTGGAAATGTGAGACAATTTATATAGTACCCCAGAACTGCCATATAATTAGGAATTTCTTAGGTGATTGACACTTCTTACAGAATGATGCTTGGAAAAGTTCAAGCAATGGCAGCAAGTCAACTGAGGGGGAAATAATACAAATTAACCATGGACTGAAAAGGAAAAGTCACTGATTTGTTTTCTATCACTGGCAAAACCAGGATAGTGGATGTCTTTCTGTGAAAGCTCGTTCAGCATATTGCACATGCTGGCCAATATGGGAAGTGAGAATCTCTAGATGAACGATAGCCAACTGGCGTTCTCCAGATAATGCATACCACATTCCCATCATCCTTGATCATTAGTCATACTGGCTGGATTTAATGCTAATAGTAGGCCACAACATCTGGAGGACGCCATGTTGAATACCCCTGCTCTACACTGTAGTTTGTCAGCCTGGTGCCCTCCCTGTGTTTTGGACTACAACTCCTGTAAGCAGGGCCAGCCCAAGAAATTTTAGCACTTGAGGCGAACCACAAAATGCCCTCTGCCTCCACCAGGGAAGTAAAGAATGAGTGAAGATCTATATCAGGAACAAGAAGGAAATAAATATTTACATCAGAAACAAGGGTAGGAGGAGACCACCAGTACCTTCAACTTACTTACTTACTTTGCCAAACCTTTATTAGGCATTGCATGTATAGGCCATCATAAAACATTCATATATAAAAATATAGACAAATAAACAGCCATGTAAAATATGTAATAGTGATGATTCCATTCATCAAGAGGCTGCTGTAGAGACAGCATGGGAGGGTGTCAAAGAGGGGCAGATCCAGCATGTTGCAGCTGTTGTTGCTAGTACTGCAGCAGAAACATTGAGCAATGCACCTCTTGGAGGCCAGATCTGCTGCTCCTGCTGCCCAAGGTGGTCATCTCACCTTACCTCACAGGTGAGCTGGCTCTGCCACATCTGCAGGGCACCATGCTACTCTAAGGAATTCCATATTCCATGGTTAACAACTGTGCTGTTCTTTTCTTGACAAACTTGTCCCAAGGTGAGAAAGAGGTTACTCAGAGCCACTTGATCTATTCAGGAGGTGCTGATTCACTTACAACTTGCTTTGTATTCTGATTGACCCCTTGAATTTATAAACAAATGAGTTCAGGAGTTGTGATCCCAAGGCAACTATCTCTTCTTGCAAGGATTTTGTAAAGTATGAAGGAAAGGCTTAGGGAGAAACACACAGTACTATGATATTGAATAGATGATGGGATCATAGAATCATAGAATTGCTGAGTTGGAAGGGACGATGCGGGTCATATAGTCCAACCCCCTGCAATTCAGGAATCTTTTTGCCCAATATACAGCTCGATCTTACAATCCTGAGATGAAGAGTCTCACGCTCTACTGACTGAGCGATCCTGAACTTTATTTGTTCTGTTGAATCCCAGGCCAGTCATCTAAAACTTCACTTGGTTCTGCATGGCTCCTTTCCAGACTGAAGCCAGTATAAAATATATAGTAAATTTACTACTCTATGTACCTACGGTGAAGTAAGTCCCATTGAATTCAGTGCTGCTTGCTCCTAAGTAAATGGGGTTGGGATTGCAGCCTTAAATTATAATGCTCCTTTTAAGAAACAGCTTGTGTTTATTGCATAATGAAGGGGGAAAGTGCACTTTAATTAATATTAACAATTGAAAGAAGATTAGAGCAAAAATCCCCTATTAGCAGTTTCTCTAATCCACCTATAATTGTGTACCAAGCTATCAATGAAGCACTTAAAATCTTGAAAAGCTTTCATAAGAGCCAGAAGGCAGTTGTCTGCTCCAGTATCAGCGAAGTAGATGGGAAAAGGGGCTCCACTAAACTATCAGCCATTACTCTTTTGCATAATGCAACCAAGCTGTACATATCTTCCAAAAGACAGGACAATTTGAATGTACCCTGGTCACAGTGTTCATCTGATGAAGCCTTCTTGGTGGTACTGCAAACCCCTATGATACAGGTGGTTGTTACTCAGAGTAGGGCCTTCAGTGTGGTGGTACCTTCCATTTGGAACACCTTGACCCTGGAAATTGGGCATGTGTCAATTACTCTGTTTTTGGCTTTTGCTATTTTATTTTATTTTATTTTATTTTGGGGTGCGGGTGGGGCTGTGGTCTAAACCACTAAGCCTAGGGCTTGCCAATCAGAAGGTCAGTGGTTCGAATCCCTGCGATGCGATGAGCTCCTATTGCTCAGTCCCAGCTCCTGCCAACCTAGCAGTTCGAAAGCATGTCAAAGTGCAAGTAGATAATTAGGTACCGCTCTGGCGGGAAGGTAAACAGCGCTTCTGTGCGCTGCTCTGGTTTTGCCAGAAGCGGCTTAGTCATGCTGGCCACATGACCCAGAAAAACTGTCTGTGGACAAATGTCGGCTCCCCCGGCCAATAAAGCGAGATGAGCGCTGCAACCCCAGAGTCGTTCGCGACTGGACTTAACTGTCAGGGATCCTTTACCTTTTTCATTTTATTTTTAATTCTATGCTTTCTCAGATTGATCTCTGCGGGTAAAATGGACTGCTGGTTACTCTGGGATTGCTGTGTTTTAAAATGATTTTATCTTAGGTATTGCTTCTTTTTATATGCAGCTTTGGTTTTTTTTAATGTTAAGCAGTTTATACATTTAAAAAACAACAAAACAAAGAAATGATGAAAAGTTAAATTAAAATAGACTTTGCCTGAAATGCAAACAATAACACTACATTCCGGTTTGTAGGAGAGCCATGGGTAGTGTTCCTGACTAGGAAGAGGATAAAAGGGAAAGTGTCTTAACTCCTGCACATCCTCCTGTCTCTAAGAAGCAGAAAAGAGAGAGAAGAAGGGGAGGGGAAACAAACAACTCCAGATACTCTGCATATCTCTCCACAATATTCCCCACACCCTCCAACATCTCTCCGATAAAATAGGGACATCCCATTCCATAATGATAATGTTACTATTTATACCCCACACATCTTACTGGGTTGTTCTAGCCACGCTGGACAGCTTCCGATGTATATAAAAACATAATAAAACATTAAACATTTTTTTAAAAAAACAACCCTTCCCTATACAGGATTGCCTTCAGACAGCTCAGGGTCCAACATTTCTCTGATGAAAATAGAGACACCCTAAGGAAAAGTGGGACATTCCAGACGGCTGGTTTCCGTCATTCCAGGATCAAATAAGAAACCCGGATGGCTTCTCTAAATCATCATCATCATCATTTATTATTTATTATTTATACCCCACCCAGCTGGCTGGGTTTCCCCAGCCACTCTGGGCAGCTTCCAACAAAAGATGAAAATAAAATAATTCATCAAATATAAAAAACTTCCCAAACAGGGCTGCCTCGAAAATGCCCTCGAAAATAGGGACAATTGGAGGGTCTATATTTCCCCATACACCCCTCCCTTCTGTACCTTGATGTTTATACACCTCTTTTTACTTAGTTGGCACACCTATGATTTATAAACTGTTTGTGAATTTATGTACGTCCCTCTCTATACCTGTGTTGGAAGTAGTCAAAGTAAATATGCAAGGGACAACGCACAAATTACTGTGTTGGGACAGATTTTGAGGCTTAATGGGCATTTTCAAAATTGCCCAGTTCACTAGATCACGTTTTGCCCCAAGACAGTCTCTTATATCACACTATTTATTCCAGGCTCATTAATTCTTCAACTTTTCTTACATTTATAGTCCACCTTTCTTCAGTTGCAGAATCCAAGGTGATGTTCCTTGCAGCATGTGCTTTCTGACCATATCCTGAGACCGGTGTTCACTGCACTTTGTTGAGTAATAAGCACACAGGTTCCTGCCTCAAGGAGCTTACAATCCAAAACATAAAAATAAAAACATAAAACATAAAAATAAAAAGGTTCTTTCGAACCTTCGGACCTCCTCCCCTCCCTTCATGGGCTCCTTTTCTAAAGATTTTGTCTTTTTCTTTCCCCCCCTGCATCTTTTACTGTTATCCATTATGTAATCATAGTAACCAAAGTTCATTTCACATTACGAGTATACGGTAATTATATCCCTGCTGATGATTTTAACTGTCTACAGTGGTCTTTTAAGTATAGTAAGAAGTTATTCCAATCTTTTAAGAATACTTGGTCTTCCTGGTTTCTGATCTTTCCCATCAGTCTTTGCCATTTCTGCGTATTCCATCAGCTTGGTTTACTTAGGTTTTGTTTCCGTAAGGATAAGGCTTGAGCCAAATATTCCATGAAAGAGGTTGGTTGTGAAGGGAGATGTATACCCTCCAACATTTCTCAAATGAAAACAAAGACATTTATTTCATTCCATTTATCTGTTGAAGGTGTTGTACAAGATCCCTTCCCTCACACATTTTTTTTTCTTTACAACAGTCCTGTGAGGTAGGTTAGGCTGACAGGTTGTACTTGGCTCAAGGTGACAGACATGTATGTGTCATTAAGTGAGCAGAAGACATTGGAGTGGTTGAGGTTTGTAGAGCTGGAGGAGGAAAGGCCCCAGACAGGAATATATTGGAATATGAGACAGAGAGGTAAGAAGTGAGCACTGTCATTGTGGTATTTTGGAGGTAAGAGTTTTGTGTTGTATAGGGGGAGAATGGATAAAAAGCTAATGGAGAGAGCTCAAATGAGCTGGTTGAGAGGTGAATGATGAGAAGACAGGTGTCAGTTAGAAATGAGAAGCAGGGCAGGCTCTAGTCTTGAGCAGTTCCTTGGCCCTAGCCCATGCCAGCTAACTTCTCCCACCTTCAGGCAGGCTTATGCAGTGATGGTGCTCTTCTTCCATTTTAATTTCCCCACAATGCCCCTGATGCAGTGTTACTCGAGGGTTGTAATTAAAATGGAATCCCACTGAGTCTCTGGCAGCTGTCTGAGGATGCCACGTTGGTTTTTGCTATGGAGATTCAGAGGAAAGGATAGATTCCTTCCTTTTTCCTGTGGTGGCATTGTACAGATGAAAAGAATGTGTGCTTGTTGTGTTTAACTAAAAAGGGTGAATGTTTCTAGATTTTGCCCAAGCATACCTAGGAATGACTGCATTTTAGTACTGAACCTCATGTGTGTTCATTTGATTGATATATGAGAGTGCATCATAATTATGCTAATTCTAAATACAAATCATAGCTAACCTTCCAGCACAAAGTAACGGTCTTTGGGTTAGGTACTAGGGGGAGAACTGAATAATGTAGATTTAGATGGATGAGATTTCACTAGTTTGCATCAGTTTTTGCTGAATGCTAGATAACAGTAAAACCGTGTTGTAAACTAATTAATTTCACTCACTTTTTGACAAACTGCTTAAATCAGCTTAGAAATGCTACAGCTGAATAAACCCATCTTAGGGTTTATGATTGCTTCCTTCCAAAAGACTGACTCACATGCCAACCCTAATTGGAACAGTGCACTGAAAAGAGCCACTTAATTAAATAAGTGCTTTAAAAGGTGGTGTAAAACCATGTTGTTGTTGTTTTAAAAACCGTACACACTTGTAGGCAAATGAAAATGAAGATGCAAAAGGACTGTATCAAAGTTTATATATGAAGTAGGTTGAGAAATGCTACTGACTCTCCAGAGTTCAACCTACCCAGTTTTGATCTATAGTTCTATGTAAATTAATGGAAACAAGGAGCATATGGATGGTCATCTGATGCACATCTCCTTGAAAGAAATCCCATTGAAAACAATGGGATTTACTTCTGCATTACCATAGTTGGGACTGGTACATTGCTCCATATCAAGACATGGTGTACTGCAATCTCTGTCATTGTTTCAGAGCCCTGGTTCGGACACTTTGTCATCCGGTTCTTTTCTATGCTTCCTATGGAATACCATCCATAGAAGTCTATAAGGCTAGCTCTGTTCTCTCTTTTAAAATAATGTAAATATAAGCAGATGATTGGAGCAAACCAATTGGTCATTTTGCAAAAACAGCATTATTTTATTGCTGCTTTTTAAAAGGTTGCTTTATCTCTTGCAGTTGACTGTTTTTCCTGATTTTTACCTTCTTTCTCTTTCTTCTTCCTCTTTGTTGTTTTATTTTCAATATGCTATAGTGGACCTGAAGAATTTCTATCTTCAGGCTATCTATCTATAACAAATAAGTTAATAAATCCTTCCACCTTCTACTTACTTCAACACCTTCTCACAGCATATATTGATATTTCAATATCCCTCCCTGTGGTTACTGGCCCTTGTACAGTACATATGTGATTCCAAGCAGAGATTCAGCAATTCCTTCTGATTCCAAGTAGCGATTCAACACTTACAATCAATTGTAAAGGAGAGAGAGTGTCATCTACACATTGAGGACACCCTATTCTAAAGCCTTGGATGAAAAAAATCAAGAGGGACAAGATGGAACCATGTGAAACCCCATAATATAAATGACTTGTGGCTGAATAGTTGTCCTCTGGCACCACTTTCTGGTATTGGCTCTTCAGGAATGAGCAGAACCATCCAAACATCATTCCCATATTTGAGTCGAGACAGACGATCCAGAAGGCTAAGTAGTCAGCAGCAATGAAAGCTGCTTAAAGATTCAGGAGACTCAGCAGGGTTGCATCTCCCTGTCTTTCTCCTGGTATCAGACATCTGTAAGGGCAACCAATGCAGCTCTGTGCCAAAACAGGGTCTAAAAGCAAACTGAAATGAATCCAGTTTATCAGATTCATCTCAGAGTGCCAGTAGTTCCAGTGGATCTCACTAAGAACTGGAAGACAGCTGAGGCATGCCTGAAATAATTGTAGCACATTGCCATGGCGGAAAAGAAGCCCGGACATTACAAGTAAACTTAGTGAATGGCACAGCAAAAGCAAAGGACTCTTACCAGTGCTATTTTTCTAGAAAAAGAGGTTCCAGAACTCACCATGAACGCCTCCCTCTTTCTCTTAGAAAGGCAATGGCACCCACCTTCCGAAACTGAGTTCCAGCAAATTCCCCCTGGAAAAAAAGCCCTGACTATTAGGCTATTTGGAACATGTTTATAATGTGTGTTCAGGAACATTTTGTTTCAGTGTCCATGACAGCTACATTTCTCACACTCTGAGACCATGACTAATAATTACCTTCAAAAGGAAGACAACCAAGAGCGACATTGTTTAAGTGCAGCGGCGTAGCGTGGGTTGTCAGCACCCGGGGCAAGGCAAGTAATTTGCGCCCCATAACCCGGGGCAAGGCAAGTAATTTGTGCCCCCTAACCCGTGGATTTGCGCCCCCTAACCCATGGATTTGCGCCCCCTAACCCTAACCCCCAGATGTTGCGCCTGGTGCGGCTGGCCCCCCTGCACCCCCCACGCTACGCCACTGTTTAAGTGTACCCATAACACACAAGTATGATCACCCACCCATCCACGTGAACTCTAGGAGGAGGTGTGAGAGTTCTTGTTTCTGGTCTACTGATGTTGGATTTACATTGTTATACTTCCTAGTCCTGTATACATTTTGAATTACTTACCTGTATACATTAAATGAAACTTACCATTGATTGATTGGTTGGTTGAAAAAGAGCACCTGTAGTTCCACAGCAACCCACTGGCAGAGGAAGAGGAGTGCGGGGGGAGTGCACCGCCCCCAGCAGGGTGTCATCGCAGCTGCCCCCCCGCCCGCCCTGGGTGCCCCGCCCCCGCCTGCTCTCCACCCCCTGGTGCTGGAGCATGAAGCTCCGCCACTGCAGCAACCACCTTTTTGAGCAGCTTGCCCAAAGAGAGGACATTTACAGCCAGCTGATAGTTATTAGACATTTTGGTGAGTTTCAGCAGGAGTGGCTTCTTCATTCCTATGATACATATTCCTGACAGCTTATTTTTTTTTTTTTTTTTATAAATATTTATTAAAGTTTTTAAATATAAATGCACAAATAATAAACAATCTTACTTCTATCACAGACATAATTTCATGACTTCTTTGGACTCCCTCGCGTCTCCCGCTCCCATTTACATCGTTAAAAGTTTTTTCCAAACAAATTATCAACTTGTTTACAATCTCATGTCCACACATTCAAATATAATCTAGCACTTCTTCCAATAAATTTTATATTTTCTTTAGTCTCACTTATCATCAAATTTCAAATCTAATTTAGTGGTGGCCAATTTTTTATAATCTAGCATCCTTCTTAACATTCAACCAAATTACAATGTTTTTGTAGATACTTCTTGAATTTCTCCCAGTCTTCCTCCATCTTCTCTTCTCCCAGGTCACGGATTCTGCCAGTCATCTCGGCCAGTTGCATATAGTCCATCAGTTGCATCTGCCACTCTTCCAGTGTGGGTAGATCTTGAGTTTTCCATTTTTTTGCGATGAGTATCCTTGCTGCCGTTGTTGCATACATAAAGAATGTTCGGTCCTTCTTTAACACCTTCTGGCCGACAATACCCAGAAGGAAGGCCTCTGGTTTCTTAGTGAAGGTATACTTAAATACCTTTTTCAGCTCATTATATATCATTTCCCAGAAGACCTTCACCTTAGGGCATGTCCACCAGAGGTGAAAGAATGTTCCTTCGTTTTCTTTACATTTCCAACATTTATTATCAGACGAATGGTATATTTTGGCAAGTTTAACTGGGGTCATGTACCATCTATATATCATTTTCATTACATTTTCCTTCAGAGCATTACATGCGGTGAAGTTCAGCCCAGTGGTCCACAACCTTTCCCAGTCCTCAAACATGATGTTATGCCCAATGTCCTGTGCCCATTTTATCATAGCCGATTTAACCATTTCGTCTTGTGTATTCCATTTTAACAGCAAGTTATACATTCTAGATAATACCTTAGTCTTTGGTTCTAACAATTCAGTTTCTAACTTCGATTTCTCCACCTGGAACCCTAACTTTTTATCATTTTTAAAAACTTCTTTAATCTGAGCATAATGTAACCAGTCTCGCACCTTATCCTTCATTTTCTCTAAACTCTGCAATTTCCAATTGTCTCCATCTTTTTCTAATATTTCCCAATATTTTGGCCATTTGGCCTCCATATTGGGTCTTTTTAGGGCCTTAGCCTCCAGAGGTGAGAGCCACCTTGGAGTTTTATTTTCCAGTAAGTCTTTGTATTTTGTCCAGACATTAAACACTGCTTTCCTGACAATATGGTTCTTAAAGGCCTTATTGATCTTAACTTTATCATACCATAAGTATGCATGCCAACCAAAAGCATTGTTAAAACCTTCCAAGTCCAACACGTCAGTGTCTTCGAGAAGTAGCCAGTCTTTTAGCCAGCAAAAAGCTGCGGCTTCATAGTACAACTTTAAGTCTGGCAGGGCAAAGCCCCCTCTTTCTTTCGCATCTGTTAATATCTTAAACTTAATTCTGGGCTTTTTGCCCTGCCAGACAAATCTGGATATATCTTTCTGCCACTTCCGGAAGCACTCCGTTTTGTCCACAATCTGTAATGTTTGAAACAAAAACAACATTTTTGGCAATACATTCATCTTGATAGCAGCAATTCGGCCTAACAAAGAAAGCTTCAATTTTGTCCAACTATCCAAGTCTCTCTTAATTTCAGACCAACATTTTTCATAATTATCCTTAAATAAACTCAGGTTTTTTGCTGTTATGTTTACCCCTAGGTATTTTACTTTTTTAACCATAGTTAGTTCTGTTTCTCTCTGAAACCGTTCCGACTCTATATCTGTCAAATTTTTTCCTAACACTTTAGTTTTCTGTTTATTTAATTTAAATCCTGCCACCCGACCAAAATCCTGTATCAGTTGTAATACTCTTTTCGTACTAGATTCTGGCTCCTGAAGAGTCAAAACTAAGTCATCTGCGAAAGCTTTCAATTTGTATTGTTTCGCTCCGACCTGAATCCCTTCCACCAACCGGTCCCCTCTGATTAAGTTCAAGAGCACCTCCAGAACCGAAATAAATAACAAAGGGGAAATCGGGCAGCCTTGTCGTGTTCCTTTTTCAATTTTGAACTCTTCTGTAACCACATTGTTAACTATTAGTTTAGCCTTTTGTTCTGAATATATTGCGTCAATCCCATTCTCAAACCCCCGTCCCACTCCCATTTCATTCAAATTTCCCTTCATAAATTTCCAAGAAATATTGTCAAAGGCCTTCTCCGCGTCTATAAAAATTAACACTGCTTTTGTATTTATATCTGTTTGCAAAAGTTCCAAAACGTCAATAATGTTCCTAGTATTTGCAAACATATGTCTGCCTGGGAGCTGACAGCTCCTGACAGCTTAAGGCAGCGGTTCTCAACCTGTGGGTCCTCAGATGTTGTTGGACTACAACTCCCATCATCCCTGAACTCTGGCCTTGCTAGCTAGGGATGATGGGAGTTGTAGTCCAACAACATCTGGGGACCCACAGGTTGAGGAATTGAAATATGTTTTAATTTTAAAATTATTTAATTCACTGCTATTTCAAATAGTCAGCACAGCTTTCCCGCAAATCTTTAGCATAACTGTTTATCCCTTTTCACCCCTTTAGAAACTAAGCTTAACTAAATACAATGGCGTTTTTGCATATTCTTTTCTTGTTACCCTTACCTTTATCGCTCCCTGCCTTTTGAAGCCCCTTTTTCAAAATTTAGGACCAAATTAGGCAAGATACAGGAGTAATATCCCAGTTTTAACCAAGAAATATACAGTAAAACTATGAATTTGAAGAGTGTATCAGTGGGGAGAGGAAGACATGCTTAACCCTTTCCTTGCAATCTGTTTTTCCAATCAAACTAGCCTCTAGGTGCTTTTCTCCCCTCATAGGAAAGGAATTGGATCTGCCCCCCATGGGTTGAAAGTAGCTGAAGGGTGAAAGGAAGAGTGATCTACAGGGAGAAATTTAAGCACACATCCCCACACACTGCTGTGATTGATGCCACAGTCCCCTGCAACAGCATTTCAGTATAAAACAAACAAAATACCCCAACTAAAACACAGGGAAACCGTTCATTTCTCATCTAGTTTGGTGCTTAGACTTTAGGCTTTCTGGGGTGGGAATCTGTCTGCTTTTGCCAAGTGTCATGTGCATGTATAAAGCTATAGGTATAAACAGTAATGCTATGAAAGGAGGGAAAGAATTGAAATTCTCAAATTAACTGCCCATAGGAGTGGGAACAGCAAGTGTGCCTTATCCTCTAAATTGGTGTTTTGTTTTTCTAAATCTGAGCACATAATCCTATCACTCAGCCTAATTGACCTGTTTTAAGTTTTTAATTTACAGCAGGCCTTCCAGCCATCTGAATTCCCTGGGAAGCTATTCCCTGCCTAGCAACAACTGCAGCATCAGCTAAGACGTGGCAATCTTTTGGTTCCTTTCTCCATCTACTCCCCCAAATTTAGCAGTTTCCAGGGTCAGAGTGCCAATATTATTATTTTTTATTTATGAGGGCAATGCTTCAGAGGATGGTAACACTGAGAAATGCCACCACAATCAAAACAAAAGAGAGAAATCTGTTATGGTGAATAATGAAGTCCTTCTACATTACTGCTATTGGTCAAGAAAGCCACCTGGCTTGAAAGTACCACCTGCCATAAGGCAGAATATCTGGAAGTGATAAATATTAGCAGTCATATGGAACTTATGGAACATAACATATGGAACAGTGCCAACACTTTCATTTTTTTTTTATTATAAATATTTATTAAAGTTTTTGAACCCTCTTCAACCCTCTCTTCTCCCAGGTCTCGGATTCTGCCAGTCATCTCGGCCAATTGCATATAGTCCATCAGCTGCATCTGCCACTCTTCCAGTGTGGGTAGATCTTGAGTTTTCCAGTTCTTAGCGATGAGTATCCTTGCTGCCGTTGTTGCATACATAAAAAATGTTCGGTCCTTCTTTAACACCTTCTGGCCGACCATACCCAGAAGGAAGGCTTCTGGTTTCTTAGTAAAGGTATACTTAAATACCTTTTTCAACTCATTATAAATCATTTCCCAGAAGGCCTTCACTTTAGGGCAGGTCCACCAAAGGTGAAAGAATGTTCCTTCATTTTCTTTACATTTCCAACATTTATTATCAGACAAATGGTATATTTTGGCAAGTTTAACTGGGGTCATGTACCATCTGTATATCATTTTCATTACATTTTCCTTCAGAGCATTACATGCAGTGAAGTTCAGCCCAGTGGTCCACAACCTTTCCCAGTCCTCAAACATAATGTTATGCCCAATGTCCTGTGCCCACTTTATCATAGCCGATTTAACCATTTCGTCTTGTGTATTCCATTTTAACAGCAAGTTATACATTCTTGATAATACCTTAGTCTTTGGTTCTAACAATTCTGTTTCCAACTTCGATTTCTCCACCTGGAACCCTAACTTTTTGTCATTTTTAAAAACTTCTTTAATCTGAGCGTAATGTAACCAGTCTCGCACTTTATCCTTCATTTTCTCCAAACTCTGCAATTTCCAATTGTCTCCATCTTTTTCTAATATTTCCCAATATTTTGGCCATTTGGCCTCCATATTGGGTCTTTTTCGGGCCTTAGCTTCCAGAGGAGAAAGCCACCTTGGAGTTTTGTTTTCCAATAAGTCTTTATATTTTGTCCAGACATTAAACACTGCTTTTCTGACAACATGGTTCTTAAAGGCCTTGTTGATCTTAACTTTGTCGTACCATAGGTATGCATGCCAACCAAAAGCATTATTAAAACCTTCCAAATCCAGTACATCAGTGTCTTCAAGAAGTAGCCAATCTTTTAGCCAGCAGAAAGCTGCGGCCTCATAGTACAACTTTAAGTCTGGCAGGGCAAAGCCCCCTCTTTCTTTCGCATCAGTTAATATCTTAAACTTAATTCTGGGCTTTTTGCCCTGCCAGACAAACTTAGAAATATCTCTCTGCCACTTCCGGAAGCACTCCGTCTTGTCCACAATCTGTAGTGTTTGAAACAAAAACAACATTTTTGGCAATACATTCATCTTAATAGCAGCAATTCGGCCTAACAAAGAAAGTTTCAGTTTTGTCCAACTGTCTAAGTCTCTCTTAATTTCTGACCAACATTTTTCATAGTTATCCTTAAATAGACTCAGATTTTTTGCTGTTATGTTTACCCCTAGGTACTTTACTATTTTAACCACTTTTAATTCTGTCTCTCTCTGAAACCGTTCTGACTCTGTATCTGTCAAGTTTTTTTTCCAACACCTTGGTTTTCTGTTTGTTTAATTTAAATCCCGCCACCCGACCAAAGTCCTGAATCAATTGTAATACTCTTTTCGTACTAGATTCTGGCTCCTGCAGAGTCAAAACTAGGTCATCTGCAAAAGCTTTAAGTTTATATTGTTTCGCTCCGACCTGAATTCCTTCCACCAACCGGTCCCCTCTAATCATATTCAAGAGCACCTCCAGAACTGAAATAAATAGCAAAGGGGAAATAGGGCAGCCTTGTCGTGTTCCTTTTTCGATTTTAAACTCTTCTGTAACCACATTGTTAATTATCAATTTAGCCTTTTGTTCTGAGTATATTGCATCAATCCCATTCTCAAAACCCCGTCCCACTCCCATTTCTTTTAGATTTCCCTTCATAAATTTCCAGGAAATATCGTCAAAGGCCTTCTCCGCATCTATAAAAATTAACACTGCTTTTGTATTTATGTCTGTTTGCAAAAGTTCCAAAATGTTCCTTGTATTAGCAAACAAATGTCTACCTGGGAGAAAGCCTGCCTGGTCCTTGTGAATTACTTCATTTAAAACTTTTTAAAATCTACTTGCCAAAATGTCTGCAAATATTTTGTAATCCACATTTAAAAGAGAGATGGGACGATAGTTCTTAAATTGTGTCTTTTCAGCTTCTGATTTTGGTATCAATATGATAAAGGCTTCCTTCCACGATTCCGGCGCCCTCTTCCCCTCCATAATTTCATTGCTAACCTCCATCAGTGGTTGTATCAAATAGTCTTTTAATGTCTTATAGTACTTGGAGGTCAGCCCATCTGGCCCTGGAGATTTGCCCAGTTGCATGTTCTGAATGGCTTGTTCAATCTCTTGTCGTGTTATTTTACTGTTCAGGAATGATCTATTTTCTTGTGACAGTTTTTTAAGTCCATTTTTTCCCAAAAATTGTTTAATCTCAACCTCATCCTGCGGCCATTGAGTGTATAATTTTTTGAAATATTTCTGAAAACATTTTCTAATCTCTGCGGGGTTCTGAATGTTTCTTCCTTCAATTTCCAAATTTGTAACTGTGTTTAATTTTTGTCTCTTCTTCAACTGCCACGCTAGCAGTTTCCCACATTTGTTTGCCGATTCAAAGGTTTTTTGTTTCATTAGTTTAATCTTCCACTCTATTTCCTGATTTATCAGTTTAGAATATTGTGCTTGATGAAGTTTGATTTCTCTCAGAATCGGCTGTGACTTCGGATTTAATCTTAACTTCTTCTCTAATTCTTTAATTTTCTCCAAAATCTTATCTTTCCTCTCATTTTGTGTCCTTTTCTTTACAGCATTCTGTTGTATCAAGAACCCCCTCATCACGGCTTTGCTTGCATCCCAAATAGTTCTTTTTTCCACCGTAGTGTTCATATTTATCTCAAAGTAGTCCTTCAAAGCTTTTTGGGCCTTCTTAATGATCTCCTGATCTCTAAACAAATTGTCATTCATCTTCCATCTAAAGGAACCGGTTGGTAATAGTGTCATATCCATTTTCAGTGCATTATGGTCGGAGCAGGTCTTTGGGCAGATTTCCACCTTTCTGACCTTGGGTGCCAGACCTCTAGTTAGCCATATTTGGTCGATTCTTGTCCAAGTCAGCTGGGCTTCAGAGAAAAATGTTCCTTCTCTTCCCAAGGGGTTCTTCATTCTCCAAATATCAATCCAATCCATATTGTCTGTCATTTCAAAAAAGGTCTTTGGTAGTCTTCCGTCTTTTGTGACGTTTTGGCTTTGTGACTTATCCATGTTAGTTGATACGACCCCATTCATATCTCCCATCAGTGCCAACACTTTCAATAGCTCTGGGGCCTGAGAGGGTTAATCAGATTCACGGCAGATAAAGAAACTTTAAATAAAGTATTTTGTTATGGCACATAGTAGAGAGTGGCACATGGTATCTGTATTTGCAAAAACCAGAGAAAAGAATCATGATGCTGTTGCTCTGAGTGCTTGATCACTAGGCTTTTCTGTTGCTTCACAGATCTAAAGGTTCTTTTGAGTATAGGAAAGCGCCCATAAATAAATTCCATCCCCTCTTTCCAATATACATGAAAGGTGAAAGATCAGAAATTTTGAAACTGAAGAGGTGGGAGAGTGATTTTCATAATGTTCCCTTTTATTTATGAAGCTAACACATTGCTTTTATCACGTCTCTAGAGGCACCATCTACAGAGAATTTGCCATGTTTTTATAACGTGCTTCTGGGAAGCGGGACAAACACACCATGTTCAGTTTGTTATTTACCACAACCCTGATCATCATCTTCATTCTTCTCTTGCCCTTTCACTCTGAGCATCCTGAGGGTCTTTGCTTTGTACCTAAAGACCCTGGATTGTCTCCTTTTACTGTCAGCAACTCCTGTCCTCCAACTCTTAGGCAAAAGTTTTTTGCATCATCTACTACCTGATCCTTTTTTTGGGAGATGCCTTGGATTGAAACAGAGACCCTCTGTGCACAAAGCACTGAGTTCTCATCACTCACCATACAAGGGTATTTTCCTGTAGGGTGCATTGCAGTTGTTAAGAATACTATACCTATGTGAGTCCCACTAAAGTGAATGACCCTCCTGCAAAACACATGTGTTTCCCAGTTGTGCATCCATTCTCACTTAAAGGTCTCAGGGTGAATGCCACATAGGGGCAAGCCGTTGAGAGCCTTGGGTGAGAGAGGAAGGGTGAATTGGATTGGGGGCTAGTTTTAAGTCCATTTTTGCAGCTGAAATCTGTGCTTCCTCTTCAAACTTCTATTGGCCAGGCCAGGGGAAAAGGCACAGTATAATGGGGTTGTATTTTATGAACTTTCAGTGGGTCTGACTAAGTCCTATTCAGACTCAGACCCACTGAAAATAATGGATCTAAGTTTGTCAAGTCTAGCGATGGAAGGATCTGCCAATTTTCCAGTCTAAAATCCAGTTCTGCATATTTCTGCAACTATTTGTGGATTTTTTTGGTAAGTCCTTGTGAAAATTCACCAGCATTTTAGTGCAAAATACCCCTGCCAACACATTTTTGTATGCAGTATTGATTACTCTACACATTTTTGCAAGCATTTTCTCATAATACAATGCATCTTGTATGTTGTTTTCACCCATATTTTTATTGTTTTGCATACTTTCACCTAATATAAGCATTTTTGTAAACGTTTAATTGCAAAATTTGAAAGCTTGCAAATTTTGAAGGGAGGCTGTGTTTCGGTTCTCATGTTTCAGAAAGTTCAAATTTGATAAATTCACTTTTAATGGTGAATGGAATCATATTTCTCCTGCATCCCTAGGAGAGGAAGACTAGTTTTCAATGGTATCAGTAATTCCCATCTCTCCATCCAATAGCAGCTTTTGGAGGGAGAACATGATTTCAATTGGGGAAACAGTGTTAGAGGAAGAGTCTACCACCAGTTCAGTGCCCCGATCCACTTCAGAGCTGGTTCTACAGTAATTTAGATGATGATAATAATAATAATAATAAGAAGAAGAAGAAGAAGACGACGACTCTCTCACATATTTCACACCTTGTGTAGTTTGCCTGTCCCATAGAAGTTCCCAGTTTACTGCATTCTAAAGCTTTTTAGGGAGTAATGTTTTCCCCCGAATGATGCATTAATGATGTCGGTGGAGTAAAGAACAAACTGATTGATCCTTTTTTTGTAATTGAGTGTATTTTCCCCATTCTATCTGATGCATCTCAGTTTACAGTAAATTTTGAGTGGGGATAGAGAAAACACACAGCTGTGCCTTAGCACCGAATTGTGTCAATGAGGTTTCCAAGCAATAACTGTAAATGGAGCAACTGCACAGGTTTTAAAAATTGAATCATGTACCTTACCTGTTATTTCAGTGACTAGGGGATGCCCCAGCCATCAGTAGCAAATTGCTTTTATTGAACAATGTGGGAAAGCTATCAAAAGGCAGTCTGATAATGGTGCCACTCTTGCTTCTAAGGTCCTTGGGACTATTAGCTGTATTATTTATTCACACTGCTATAGCCTTTGGATTCATCCATTGTTGTGCAAAGTATAGTGCGTCCTGCCCTTCAACAGTAATAAAACTTCACAAAGTGCTGAAACAAGGCATAAAGTTTGGAGAATTTAAACACTGAGGCAAGGAACTGTTGAGAAATCCTGGCTTGGCTCGGTATCTTTAACAGGGTTCGGGGGAAAAAATGAATCTGTAGCAGCTTCATATGCATTTCATTATTTGAACGGCAAACTTCAAAGTTCACAACATGATGAAATAAATACTTTAATTATCTGTGACCCTAAAAATGTGGTGTGCAATTAAAGGAATGGTTCAAGGGAATTTTACTACCTTGGGTTACAGTGCAGAGTTAAGCCTAGCAGAAAGTGCCAAACAGAAGGAAATGTAAATCAAGACTTGTGCAAAATATATGGCTTAATTTCATGCTGGTTTTTGTTTTTTTTGTTCCTGGATTTCTCATGTGTTCATGAAGCGTCATATGAAAACACTGGAAATGCAGACCATAATTGAATGTTTCCAAGGGATGGGGCTACCAAAAGAAAGTGATTACCTATACTTGATTGTATGATTCCTTCTTTTTTTATTCACTCTTCTTGGATGCACCCTTGCTCAGGGCCAGAGCAGTACTGTGGCAGAAAAAAGGGACCTGGTGGGGGTTCGAGGAATAGAAATAGATGTAGGCAGAAATCAGTGCCTGAATAGCACAGCAATACTTTTTAAGTGCAAGAGACACTATCTGGGTTTCAGTTAAAGCAGCAAAACATTTTGGGCTGGCACTACCCTTTTAATTAAGGCAGAGGTGGCAAACCTCAGGCCAAGTGTGTAACTCCAAGCCACCCTATCTGGCCCTTGGAACTCTTTCCAGGCCACCCCACTTCTCTCCAGGCTATCGCCCTCCTCACTGGCCCTGCTTTGCATGACAAACGTTTTTTGCTTGGCTGGAATGTGTCCTTGAACACTGATAGAGCCTCTTGCTTGCCTGGATGGCGAATAGAGAAGTGTGAATATGAGTGTGTGTAGATGCTGGCCTACTGTAGGAAAAGATCATTGACATTCGTTGCTCCACCCACTTTAGCCTCTGACCCCACCCATGACTGGCAAGTGGCTCCCTGAAGGTTGCTCAAAAAGGAATGGGCTGTCAGGCTAAAATCTATTCCCTATCCCTGAACCAAGTTGTGAAGATCCCATTAGAGGAAGGGATGTACATTTGTTCCACCTGCATACCTGAGGTATTCTGCTGGTGTGCTTTCCACTGGCCTAGCATAGCTTGTGTTCTGCCAGTATAGTGGTGGTTCCTCCATGCCCTACAGCTCCCAGCAAACAGCTCCTGTATAGGATTTCCACTTAAGTTGTTTATTTTAAGGGTTTAGAGATTCCCTTTTGTTTAAATTATTATTTGTAGTTCTTGGCGTGGCATTTAATTTGGTCTCAGGGACCAATGGGTCAGGTTCAGTAGATATATCAGTCATACCATCTCTGCGCAGAGATTCTTTTTAGCTGGTTCTGTATGCATGGAGCAAAGGATTGAGACAGTAGACTCTGCTTCCTCTCCATGCCCAGCTTCCATCTGTTGGTTTGAACATCTGCATAACGACCTGTGTGCATGGACACAACCTGTGTCACATACTAGAAACACTGAATGATGGGTTGTGGAACTGAAATCCGTACATGGTACATGGAGGCAGCGGTGGAGGAAGTCGCTCGGGCGTGTGGGGCGATGCACCCAGGGGCAGGGCAAGCCGCCCATAGAGGCGGGGCACACTGTGGGGCCTCTGGAGTCTGCCTCCTCCCACTCAGTCACCCTACAGCTGGGGGGAAGGCAGCGGGTGGACCATCTGGGCAGCACAGAGCCTGCGTGCGCCCAAGCCAATGCGTCTCTCCCAGGAGAGACGCATGGCTCAGGTACACTGCAGGCCCCGTGGTGAGTGCCGACCGGCATTTTGTCACCCCCCTCAGTGGTGACACCCGAGGCGGACCGCACCCACCGCACCCCCCCTTCCTCGCCCCTGCATGGAGGGCCAGAGCCTGCCACTCCAATCACAGGAGCTCTAAAAATGTCTGTACCGAGAGGGCTTTGATGTGGGCCCATAAGTATCAAACGAGCTGCGAGTAATGTCAGGAATGCGCCAAAGAAATTGCATGCTGGATACAAAGGATCAGTGAACAGCTATTCTTCCAATGGCTTCCACAGCTTTTTAAAGGTACATGTGCCAAACATATTTCTGGGCTTACCCTTCCAGACTCTTTTTATCCAGCTCCTAGCAACTTACAGGAGAATGCTTTCTGGGAATTAAGGCTTAGAGTAACAGCAACCAAAGTGGGTGGGGACTGCAAGAGCATCAACATACACAAGAGGTGGTAGAGGAATGCAAGTGCCTTGTATCTGATCGATAGTCATCACAGTTAAATAGCCGTTGATTCACTGCAGAAGTGGTTGATAAAAGGCATATCCATCATAATTCATTTTCCTTTATCATAACATAACATGAGAAAGCGACCCCTTTGTTAGCTTCTGGGCTGTAAGAGTTCACAAATGTTAACTATAGAATGTCATTCAAATGTAACAAAGATCCGGTTCATTTTGGGACTGGTGGAACCAGGGAATGTCCATGGACCTTGGCATTCATTCCATTCTTCTCCTGTGCCATGTATTTCTGCTAAAGTGATGTGAGCAAATTAGAAAAGAAATGTTTACGAGACAATTAAATGGCTCGTATTAAATTTAAAGGCTTTCAGGAGAAAAATAAATTAATAAACAGAGGCTATTTCAGGTGCCTTATCTTTTCAGACAATAAATGCTGACTTGATTTACTCTTTCTCTTATTTATTATGGAGAACTATAACACAGAAGGAAATTATTGCCCTCTTTTGTACAAATGGCTTATGAGTGCAATCATTAAGGCACAAGTCTCTTTATATAGAATGCTAATTTGATTTAGCCCAATTTCTGTGTCACAGACTTCTGGGAGGTTGCAAAGTGCTTCATAAATACCTCCTTTGATTAAATTAAAGCAAAGATTTTAACAGACTGCAGTTATTTGTATCTGTCAAAGAGGCTGAAGGGAGACAGTTGCCTTTGGTTTAGATAAGACTGTTTGATATAAGAAGATGGTTGTGGAATAAAACATGCTTTATTTATTCAATTCTATTTGATATTAATATCCCATATAATGTGCTGAACATTGTAAAGTGTTTCTTTCTTTCTTTCCTTTTTTAAAATCATTTTTTAAAAAGGAAAGTGAATGAAATTTTAAAATGTATGAAATGCTTCCTCTCATGTCCCTGATCCTGAGTCACAACTCAGGCATGGACTTTGGGGGAAATCTGCACATTCGAAGAGGTAGGTTAAATGTTTTCAGTATCTCCTTGCCCATAAGCAGCTTCCACAGGCAGCAGAAAACTTTGAAAGGAATGGGGGCGGGGGGAAACTCTGAGCCAGCTCATGAACAAAGATTCAGCAGAAACACACAAAAAGCCAGTTCAAAGTTCTCTATTTCACCCACCAAATATGTGTGGAAGTACTGCTCATGGGGGGACGTGGGTGGCGCTGTGGGTTAAACCACAGAGCCTAGGACTTGCCGATCAGAAGGTTGGCAGTTCGAATCCCCGCAACGGGGTGAGCTCCTGCCAACCTAGCAGTTCGAAAGCACATCAAAGTGCAAGTAGATAAATAGGTACCGCTCCAGCTGAAAGGTAAACAGCGTTTCTGTGCGCTGCTCTGGTTTGCCAGAAGCGGCTTAGTCATGCTGGCCACATGACCCGGAATCTGTATGCCGGCTCCCTCGGCCAGTAAAGCGAAATGAGCGCCGCAACCCCAGAGTCAGTCACGACTGGACCTAATGGTCAGGGGTCCCTTTACCTTTACCTTACTGCTTATGGGATTCCCTACTGTCAATAGCCTGCAAAAAGCCTGGGTGTGTGCAGCCAAATGAAAAATGGCAGCTGAAGGGGGCACAGCCAATTTCCTATTCTACCCTGTTGTACACTGAGATGACCTGCATATCTACTATAATGGTCGGTCGTGAAATTCTTCACTGTGCATTTGGAGATCTCTTAAGATATTGTAACTAAATTTGCACAATGGTACCCAAGATCAAGGAGCATGTTTTCATCTATGTTAAGATATAACAGGACACCATATTGAACTATGTCAGCAGATTCAACCTTTTAATCACCATTTTCAAACCTGCCCTGGTTTTTTTGTGTGTGTGTGTCTTAGAATTCCTAAGCAACTCTCGCTAGGAGGCTGCTAGTATACAAATCTGCATCTGAATTAATACAAATCAGGGATTCCAACAGCCTTATTTGGATTCAAAAAGCCTTTCTGTTGTTGCTATTGCTAAACAATTGGAACTGAGAAACCCTTGCCAATATATATCAAGTCATGCAGCAACCCACCACTATCTCCCTTCTGCCCATCCTTGCAAAGACATTTGTTTCTCATGTATGATGCACATGAAGACAAAAACAGCATTGCACGACGTTAATGCTGGAGTAGTGGTAATCACAAGGATCAGTGTACTCAAATCCTTGTCTAGACAGTGGCCAAAGCATCTGTGGGAAGAAGGAAGCAATTTTTGTACACTAAAAGGATTTGGTTGTGTAATTAATGTAAACAGAAGCCTGCACAGAAGGAGGGGTGCATGAGAAACCTGCTGTGGCAATCTAGGCTCTAGTAGTGTACGGCTGCTCAGAAGAAGAATCCAAGCCTGGGAATTGTTCTTGCCTCTTCTGCCATTTGATGATGTCTGGCTAATGGAACACTGACAACCTTTAAGACAGTATACATTATTAACAAAATAAGTAAACAAACACCAGATTTTACTTTAAGGAAGTTCTGTATAAATTGGCTTAGTTTGCACAATTCATTCTGCTTCTCCTACCCATGAAGGAGCACTTTGCCTCATGTTGGGGGCAAAATGTTTAACACAGCCTTACCTCAGCCCTGGATATCTCTTTCTGTCCCCAATGTGTGGGCTCTGAGATGGCACCAGGCAGTGCTCCAGATATTTGCAGCCACAAGTGCTAAGAACATGCTAGGCCCTGAATTCAGTGCTCAGTAATAACATTTGTACTTGGATGATAGGATGATCACCATTGACATTTATGGCAGAAATCAAAAAGTCCTACAGACTCTACTTTATGGGTGTATAAAATAATGCTATTTCACTTGCCCCATAGTTGTGATTTAAAAACAAGCAAACAGATATTTAAGTCCATAAAGCTTGAAAGTCTTGCTCCTTCCTCTTTCTCTTATTATGTACAAATATGTGACCTAGTTAATATAGGTTCTGCATAGGCAATAAAACCAAGGTTTTGTCATAGGCTTTGTGCTACACCTGTTAGATTCTACTAGGTTCCACCCTTCTTCCTCTTCTTTGGTTTCACCTCTGCTGAGATTCTATCATAGTGCCATGCCCCTTTGACTTGCTAAGATTCCTCCAAGCTCCTCTTCTGCTCTCTCAGATGCTGTTCTTGACATGCCAGATTCTTCTCTGATTCTAGCCAGCTGCTATTGCCCTGGCCCCATATAAGGAAACAGGGTTGCTGAAATCAAATGCTGGTTTATTTTATGACTTCACATAAATGCATATCCCGCTTTTCAAGAAATCTTTTCCACAAAGCGACTTACAACTCTATCTAAAAGGACAGTGACAACAACTTTTCAGTATATTTTAAAATATTTAAATAGTTTAAAACTTCATTCCATAGCTGCTCTAAAGCTAAAAACACCAAAAACAACAAAAAAATCCAGACGACCCACAACACAAAGACCCCAGTATGCTTTAACCACTGAAGGTTTTTGAGAAGAAATTGGTCTTCAGTGCTCTTGAAAACATTACAAGGGATGAGGCTTGCTGAATATCAGAAGGAACAGAGTGTTATGATCTAGTGCACCTGAGGACTGCAAAACCTCTGGAAAAGATATTGAAAAAACCCCAAAATTGGAAGGGAGCCACAAAAGTGATGGTCCCAGGTTCAATCTTTGGTCCGAAAGATGACAGATAGTGGGCTGAGAAAGATGTCTCCTAGATCTTCCCAACTGCAGTAAATAATTCAATGAACTGGTTGCCTGACTGTATATAAGGCACACTGCCTTGTTGTTATTACAGATGCAGCATCCATTAAAAAACACAAGTATACTCTTGGGCTGTTCCCATTCATTTCATTGGGGATGGCACACCAGGCCAATACAGATTGTGTCCTCTACCTATTTATCCTACATATTTTTTTAAAAAAGTATACCCCACTTTTCATTGTATGTCTCAAAGCAGCTTACAGAAAAGTAAGTGGTTTATGTCCACAGTGAGGTGAGGTGGAGGCACTTTTACCCAACCTTTCAGCAGGTCAGCTGCTGGAGGGGTGAATTCAGTTGTGGTGCAAACTCACCGGCAGGAGTGCCAAATTGGCCAGGAGAAAGTTACATATAAGGGCATTTTCTGGTGCTAGACCTGTCCTTCACGTGGCTCCACAAAGCACCTATAAACAGAGAACACTGCCAGCATAAAATATTAAAGTTGCAAAAATGAAAGATTAATGCGGCGTCCGCCAGATAGATATCCTCCCTGGCTGAATGTAAGATCTCCTGCCAGAAGAAGGTTGAAAAATGCAGCAGCCAAAAATTGATATGTGGGCAAATGGGGCCCTGCATTTAGGATACACCGTTTCTAACCAATCAGGCTAAATGAAATCAGCAGGCCTGGGCCTTATCTCCTAGATAACCCTCATTAATCCAGTGAGCTTCTGAGGACAAAAAAGAGAAATGAATTGCTTCATTTGTGTCGCTTGAATGGAATGCTAATGAGGGGAGGTGGAGGGGGGGGGGAGTTAATTATTCATTCCAGCCGACTGAGCAGAAAGCAGATCCTGGCTTCCCCTGTTACCATTGCAACAAGTGGCAGCCGGCCTAGCGAAAGCAAGCCAAGGGAAACATTTATAAAACTGAAACCAACATGAAATATGCCTTCTCAGAAAAGGAAACCCCTGGATTTAAGGACAAAGCTTCTTGTAGCAAGGAACCAGGAAAGAAAGCCCTTCATATCTCAAATTTGCTTCATGATTAACCATGACTCCTGGGGGAAACCGTGTTGCCTTGGTAAGTTTGGTACAAGTTTTCCAGGCTTTTCGCATCAGTAGTTGAACAATTCTTTGCTTTGTTTTTGTTTTGTTTTGTTGCTTCTGTTGGTACTACAACATTTGATGAACTTTTTGAAAAGACCTGGCTGGCTCCTGCATTTAAAGCAGAATTTAAAGAGCACAATTGTTGAGGATTTACAGTGGAAGCCTCTATGTTTCTATTAGAAGTAATTCCATTTGAGTTGAACAAATTCTGCTTCCGGGTAATTGTGTATAGGATTTCAGTCTCAGTAATTTTCTATACATTTCAAGCTGCCTTTAAAAAAAAAAATTAAATAAACTTGAATGCATACAGCAACACAGTTGCTGTTGCTAACTAAAGGCTCATAATGGTGTCTGGATTTTGCTACTGTGTTTTTGTATTTTGTAATGTGCATTTAGTTTTGTGGTGTAGCATGTGTTTTTTACATGTATGTTATTGATCTATACAGAACGTGATGCGGTGTAATATTTTTAAAAAGTTTTTACTTCTGTAAACTACCTTGGGTCCAATTTTAATGGAGAGAAATGGGATATAAAGCTAAAATTAATATAAAGCTAAAATCAAATTAAATAAACTATATTCAACATTCCACTTCTTGCAAAGCCCAAGTTCTTGTAGATCCCTGTAATCAAAATGTAACTAAAATAATTGTAACCAAGAGGAATCCAGATATTATAGTCAACCCTATACATATCTAGTCAGAAGTAAGTCCTATTAAGATGAATGGGTCTTACGCCCAGGTATGTCAGAAAAGGATTGCAGCAGCTTGTAAGGAGGTTTAGAGTTACACATGTGGTTTGTGTGTAATTTCCTTTTTTAACATATATTTAGCACTAGGTCATGGCCACCAGACATTTCCCTGTGTTTGTTAGGAGTGTTGTTTGTGTAGTCTGATTATTGCTTTCTAGAAGGATTGTGTTGCAGGACGTATGTTCGGCTATACATCATTTGAAAGCAACGTTATTAATGAATCTTGTTTTTCCAATGGCAAAAAAGACAGATGCTGTGTCTGTGAGACACAAAACAGTGGGGGAACGGTGTTAGGCATCTATCTCCATTAGTCAGGGTATTAAAAAAAACCTCCTGAAAGTTTTGATTTGTTAGTCAACACCAGTGAAATTGTTAACATTTTCCCATATGCCCTGCCACAGCAAAGACAAGTATCTCGAAATGTAAATAATGGGTTTGCATTAATTCAGTTCAACTCACATGCCAGCTTGCAAAATAGATTTTACCCCATTAAAAGAAAGGCTGGAATAAATAACTTCCTAGACAAGACGACAAATCACAATGGGGCTAATTTTCTTCTGTGAAAACAGTATTAGCATGCACCCTGCTTAAAATGTAATTATTTTCTCTCAGATTTTGTGATCTATGACAAATCTCTTTTCCTCATGACAAAATACATTCTTAAAAAAACTAACAAACATATACATATATGTTTTATCTAGAGAGATAAAAATACTGGTAATATTGACTATGATGTATTGCAGCAACGTGAAGCAATCATTTAACAACAGGACAGTGTAGCCAAAAGCAATACACTCACTTACCTGGGAGTAAGCCCTGTTGAATTTAATGAGATTTATGTTCAAGTAGACATGTACAGGATGATTTCAGGGGGAAATTAAGTACAAAGTTGCTACGTTTGAAACAACTTGTTAGCACTGTGACTTTAATACTTGAGTGGATTTAGTTGGCCTTTGGCAAAATGCCTCTTTTACTTTGCATAATAATAATAATAATAATAATAATAATAATAATAATAATAATTCATTCATGTCCCTCCCATCTGGCTGGGTTTCCCCAGCCACTCTGGGTGGCTTGCAACAAATAAAACACAACACAACATCAAACATTAAAAAACGAGATACCCTATACAAGCAACAAACCAACCAACCAACCAACCAACCAACCAACAAATAAATAAATAAATAAATAAATACCAATAATAATAACAAACTGTTTACAGTTATACTCAAAGTAACCACCAACTCCAACTAAACATTTAACCAACACTAACCCGACAAAAACAAAACAGAGGAACCAAAATTAGAACCATTTAAAACATTTGAAAACATTTTAGCCAGTTGCCGCAACCCAAGAGTTGTTCCAGCAATGTCCCAGTGACCTCCCAGGAGCCTCTTTTAGCTCACTCTGGAGTCTGGGCCCTGCCCCCTAGGCCAGGTGGAAATGGGCCTTGCAGCAGCGGTCTTCCTTCCAGCACTCAGGCAGCAGTAGAACACTGAATTCCTAATATATGAATTGTGTCACTGCCAGCTACAGAAAGAACATAACATGGTGATGAACTGACAATGAACAGCATTGTTACCTGGTGGTGGGAAAGAGTTACTACTTGTCAATCAGAATAAAGATGTCCTGTTGCTTTAGGCTTCAGTCCTAAAGTGACTTCAGTGACTAAAGATCAAGTCCCACTGAACTCAGGGTACCCCAACACCCTTGGAATTGTGACATTAGGACACAGCCATTACCAAATACAGCAAAGTCTTGTGACACCTTAAAGACAATCAATTTTATTATGATATAAGTTCTCATGGACTGGAGTTTACTTCATCCGATGCTTTTCTTTTCTTTTTTGTTGGTGGGGGGGGGATTTTAAACAAAGGCATCCTGGTATTGGTAAACCAATTAACACATGTAGTGTGTTTTGTCTTGATTCAACGCACAAAGGATAGCATTGAACCTCTTGATGAACCACAGAGCCTAGGGCTTGCAGATTGGAAGGTCGGTGGTTTGAATCCCCACGACGGGGTGAGCTCCCGTTACTCAGTCCCTGCTCCTGCCAACCTAGCAGCCTGAAAGCACGTCAAAGTGCAAGTAGATAAATAGGTACTGCTCCAGCGGGAGGGTAAATGGCATTTCCATGCGCTGCTGTGGTTCGCCAGAAGCAGCTTAGTCATGCTGGCCACATGACCCGGAAGCTGTATGCCGGCTCCTTCAGCCAATAAAGCGAGATGAGCGCCGCAACCCCAGAGTTGTCTGCGACTGGACCTAAAGGTCAGGGGTCCTTTACCTTTACTATAAAAATATACTGATCTCCATGGATTTGAGGATACAAAATAGTAATGTGAAATCATCTGAGAATTTTCTTTGCCAGAAGCCCTGGAGACAGTTTACCTGGATACTTAATGAACCATTTTTGGCATTAGGTTTCTATGACTGCAATCCTATGGACACCTACTAGAGAATAAGTAACTTTGAAATTGGTAGGAAAAACTGTCTGCGGACAAATGCCGGCTCCCTCAGCCTGTAAAGCGAGATGAGCGCCGCAACCCCAGAGTTGTCTGCGACTGGACCTAACTGTCAGAGGTCCTTTACCCCCCCCTTTTTTTTTACTGTAAGACAAATCCATTTGGCCACATGTATTGTCAAATTCATTGCGGGCAGGGCGGATGATGACTGATTACGAATGTGTGCTTCTTTCCCAGTTAGATCACTGTTTCCCAGCTTTGGGAGTTTTAACTAATCTATGCCTTTGCAGAAGAATAGAGTTTTGTATGCAGTTTCCCCTATGTGATGTTTGCATAACTCCTCAGACACAGCTGGGCTCACGCAGCCCTTGAAGAAGTAACCAAAGTGCACTGGGAATCATGGGGTTTTTGCTTTGTTTTGCGGATGCCTACGATTGTTCTGTGCATAAATTTGCATCGTGCCATCATCATAAACACACGGGCTTTTAGCACCAGCCACATGCACACTTGAACAACTTGTTTCCCTGCTTTGGCCAGCTGTAATCCTGCTGTGAAAGTACAGCCATCAGCAGAGATGGCACAGTTTTATGTTCATTCCATTGTAATTGCATTATGGCTATTGAATTCTTTCCTATCTTTGTTTAATGCTATCCTTCTGGCAGTGGAGAGGGGTCAACTATCCATGCTGATTTTATTAGGTATTTTAGTAGCCTTTCATACGGCCAATCATGAGGTTTTATTGAAATGCCTGTGGGTCCTTGCAAAAGATAATGAAGTTGCTCTTGGTAACTTTCTGGCAGGTGAAATAAGCAATTTCCCATCTTCATAAAGGTGGCTACCTGGGGGCCCTGCTGAATATGGTTTCAAATGGTGGTCGTGCTTTTGAAGTACAATATTGTTTGGTAATCAGTATGTGGATGATCTGTCCTTTCTGCATATTATTTAAAGGGGAGTTTTCGCTGTCTCTTCTAAGCAGCCTGTTTGGTGTTCATGCCCATTCCGCCCTGTATAAAATCTACTGGCAGTTTTTAAGGTTTTTATCATCACACAACACATTTTAAAATGAAGCCAGTCTTGATTATCATTTTGAAACTGAGGTGGATCAGGATGCTTCCTAATCATAAGAATAACTGAAAAATAAAATAACACCTGAATCTTCTTCCCTCCAAAACTCTGTTCTGTGTTGGTGCTTATCCCCGCCCCGCCCGCCCCGTGCATTTTTATCCCACCTTTCGTCCACCAAGAAGCTGAAGGTGACATAAATATGGCTCTCCTCCTCCACACTGTATCCTCAAAACAGGTTAGGCTGAGAGGCAGTGACTGACTGAAGGTCATGCAGTGAGCTTTATGGCAGAGTGGAGTTTGGGACACTGGTCTCCCAGGGCTTATTTAACACTGCAACTGGTACATGCTTTAGGTGTCAGTGGTAGCTGGTAACATTTTTGCTTGGTAGAGCTGCAATTTTTAACCTTTATGTTTTCATCTTAGTAGGACTTGTATAGCACTTATTTAGGAAAGTATACAGTCACACGTGTGCATAGTGCCATTGTCTCCTCTTGTCTAAAAAACGCCCCCTCCCTCAGTTATTCTCTACACATTTGGGGACAGGGAAATAACTTCAAGGTAAGAGGGCCCAAGTATGATTGACTTAATACCTCTTATTTAGAAATTACACCATACCACATGACCTAATCTTTTCAGTTATTGTGTGGTTAAAACCTACACATCTGTTGCCCCCCCCCCCCAAAAACCCTGAACACTTAAAAACTTTTAAAATGTGAGAAAAACTTGCTTTCAGGTGCGTGCAGTTTCCTCCCTCCAAAAACCAACTCTTCATTATCCAAAACATTTTTTTTAAATTAAAAGAACAAAGTGTTCCAACCAATAGATAGAAAAATAATAATGATTGTTCATTTGGGCTTGGGCACATCAGAGCACAACAGAACATAATTATAATGTGTAGCTCAGTTCTGGAAATGAGTAGTAATAATCTCTGCTCATGTGTTTAGTTCATCACACCAGGCTAATCATAATTGGCCTCTATTATATCAGAGATTTGGGACACTATCTTCCAGGTTTGGGGAATATTGCAGAGTCGTGTCCAGACAGGCACAGAGCCCAAATGTCTCACTTTAGAAGTTCACCGACAAACTTACAAAGAACAAGCTGGAAATATAGCGACAGCATTTTGATTCATTCCTATGCATTCAAGATATATCCCCTGCTAGAGGAGAGGCTTTTTGGAAGCAGATCCACACACCTTTTCTGGAAATTTGAGGGAAATAGTTAATACAGAGTTGGTTCCAACACATACACAAGCCAACCACTACTTGCCTCCCAATTCCCCAATTTAAAAAGAGGCAGAATGATTAAGTAGAGCAGTAGATATTTATTACAGAGAGCTTGCTTGCTCTTTCTCTCTAGCAAGGTCACAAAATAAATACTATGGGTGGCGTGGAGTTCCTCAAAGTAGGAAACCTGTTGCTTCTCTTGCCTTCAGGGAAACAGCTCTAAGCATGCTAGGCTAATGCTGTTTTGGAAGCAGTTCTGACTCCTTCAGTATCTGCTATAGTGGCTGTGCTGAACAGGCACCATAACAACAAATGAAGTAAGAGTCTTCCTACCAGGACTGACTTCCCAGCAGTCTGATTGGTCACATGGTTTTTCTGCCTAGATGCACATGAGACATGCCTCTTTGCCATAGCTATACTTTTGAAGTAGGATTGACAAAGTGCTGCAGAGAGCTGATAGGCAAGAGAACAGGAGTTTAGCAGAAATGCTTCTACAAGCTTCTGTGCAAGTAGAAAATTGGGGGGGGGGGGACAAGGAAAAGTGATTGGCTTTGAGATATTGAGGATTTTTTTGCTTGTCAGTTTGAGTGGGAAGGCTGTGCCCCACTGGATGTAACAATTTCCAAGTCCTGACCCATCGGCAGAAGCATAGAATCATACAAGTGTAGAGTTGGAAGAGACCACAAGGATCATCTAGTCCAACACCCTGCAATGCAGGAATCCTTTGCTCAATGTGGTGATCGAATCCATGACTCATGTCCACAGCATTCCCTTGATCCACCAAGCTTGTAACTCTATAAAAAAAAAAAAAGAATTGAGATTCGTCTGGCATGACTTGTTTTTGAGAAATCTATACTAGGACTTAATAACCACAGCATCCTTTTCTAAGTGCTCACAAACTGACTGCGTAATTTATCTGTTCTAGGACCTTTCCTGATATCAATGTCAAGCTTACAAACTGGTAGTTAAAGGTAAAGGGACCCCTGACCGTTAGGTCCAGTCGTGGCCGACTCTGGGGTTGTGGCGCTCATCTCGCTTTATTGGCCGAGGGAGCCGGCGTACAGCTTCCGGGTCATGTGGCCAGCATGACTAAGCCGCTTCTGGCGAACCAGAGCAGCGCACGGAAACACTGTTTACCTTCCCGCCAGAGCGGTGCCTGTTTATCTACTTGCACTTTGACGTGCTTTTGAACTGCTAGGTTGGCAGGAGCTGGGACCGAGCAACGGAAGCTCACCCCATCGTGGGGATTCGAACCGCCAACCTTCCGATCGGCAAGTGCTAGGCTCTGTGGTTTAACCCACAGCGCCACCCGCGCTGGTAGTTACCTGGGTCTTATCCCCACCCCCTTTTGAAGATGGGGACAATAGTTGCCCACCTCCATAGTCAGGAAACAACACATGCTACTTCTGATCTGCCCAGATCCCCATAGTAAGTAAGATCATGCTACAGAATCCCTTGTGATAACATGATTTTTTTAAAATTTCAGACAAGAACAGCATATGAGAGGTTGTAGTTTCATTTGTGCTATATTGCTAAGAGCCCACAGAAACCTAAACCTGATTATGTTGCTTCTCTGTGCTGTTTGTCCAGTATCCAGGGTGGGTGGCAGCAACTTCGAATAAAGCAGCTATCAACAATGGCCTTTGTGAGAAGGCAAAATTGATGGATGATTTGTTCTCTGCTGTACTTTGGACCATCTTATAATTCTAGCTTTTGTGCAGCCTATTGAGGCAGAGTCAGTGCTGCAAGTTGGACAGGATCACTGTCAAATAGGTGAAAAGGATCAAGAAATACCATCTAATATTGAGTGTCACAAGTTGAGGGCTGGTGCAGGTGATGATGAAGCTGTTGTTTTACTTAGTTGCTAAGTAGAACTGTGATGATATGGGCTTACTGCTGATACATCCATCCATATTCATATCCATACATACTGAGTCCATTGGTCCAACTTAGTATTGTCTACTCTACAATGGCTGCTAGCAGCTCTCCAGAGTTTCAGAAGGGAGTCTTTCCAGCCCAGTTTGGAGATGTGAAGGACTGAAAATGGAATATTTTCTGTGGAAAAGGATGTTCTCTGTTCCCCATCTCCTAAACATTCAATATTTTAAAATGCAGCACTGTACTTGTTTTTCAGGAATCTTTCCCCCTGGACACCAATATATAACATTGTCAGATTATACCCCCTTCTGCAAAAAAAAAAAAAAAAAAAAAAAAAAAAAAAGTTTTAACTTGGTCAACACAATTTGTCCTCATCTTCATTATGGGTCCCATTTACATAATTCCATTTTGCTCTCACCTGTCCTGAGTCAGTTGCTAGCGACCGTCTTCCAGAAGACTTTGAAACTCAGGAGCAGTATTTTTCTGAGATATTTCATTTCTTTAATTTGTTGTTGTTGTTGTTGTTGTTGTTGTTGTTGTTCTGGTGTTTGACATTTTCTAATCATGTACAACTCTTGTTGGACTAGATTCTCTTCCCACAGCATTGCATATTGTAGACACAATTTGCTTTAATCAGGGCTCTTGGTATTCTGAAGTACTTCAAAACAATTTCTATAGCAAATTTGAATAAATTCAGCAGCAATGTCTGACACAGTGATCAGATGTAATTGCCTACAATTTCACACCCACAGGATCCTTAGGTGACTTCAGCATTCCTGGTGTTCTGGCTTTTCACAGTTTCATCACCATGGATTCCTCTCAAAGCAGCACTGAAACTTTTAATGCAGTTTGAATGATGTATGGAGAATTAGCCACGCAGACCTGATTTTTAGAATCGGGGGCAAAGCACCGTAAAGCAAAGATGTAGAAAACTCAAGATCTCTTCAGTTCTGTTTCTGTCGAGCCAAGACTATCCTAGACTAGAGATGACAGCTAATGTTTCTAACCCTTGTGAGTCGAGGACCCACCACCCGCTTAGGGATAAATAAGACACAAGGACACATGTATTTTAGGTTAATGGGCTAAAGAAGGCCACAACTTTATTGGTTACAGCATGTGAGTGGTATTGGCTTAGGCATTGGATCAAACAATATATATATGACTCCACCCCACGCAGCAGAATGAGGCACAGGGCTGCCATGGCCGCTTGAATGCGGCTAGAGCCCGCCTCCAAGCCAGCCCTATTGGCTGGCCTGACGGGCGCGGCACAGCAGCTGGGCAAGTGACGCAGGGGGCCAAATACGCCCCCCTGCTGATGCGGGAATGGCTCCCGCTCACAACACCTCCCCTCTGGTAGGAGGAGAGGCTTTCTCTCACAACATACATCACCTGCTCATCTTGATACACAAAATCTTGTTATATGAGGCAGAATCTTTGGCCGGGCTCATCGAGATATTCCGTAATTCTACATAACAACCAAACTGAGGCCTGCACAGGAACATAGAAAGCTGCCTTATATTGATCAAAAGTATTAGCCCATCTAGCTGACTGGCCTGCACTGGCTTTCTAGGATTTCACCAGGGCTTTTCTCCCAGCCCTACCTGAAGATGCTGGAGACAACCTTTTGCATGGAAGGCAACTGTTCTACCCCAGAGTGGTGGCCCTTCTTCCTAAAGTTCGCCTACCAGTTCACCCAATCCATTTCTTATCCCTGATAGCAAGCTTGGTCTTACTTGGAGAGGCACATGTGGGAACTAGTGATGTTAAATTCTCCAGAATATTCTTGATTAATGAGAATATTAGAGAATTTTCATTTAAAATAGGAGAATATTCATTTTAATGCATTCAAAATGATATAATTAGTTAATATACATGTTTATTCATGGGTAAACTTGTTCTGATGGCAACCAAAAACTGTACAGATACAGTGGTACCTCGGGTTGCAGATGCTTCAGGTTACAGACTCTGCTAACCCAGAAATAGTACCTCAGGTTAATAACTTTGCTTCAGGATGAGAACAGAAATCGTGCTCCGGTGGCACAGCGGCAGCAGGAGGCCCCATTAGCTAAAGTGGTACCTCAGGTTAAGAACAGTTTCAGGTTAAGAACGGACCTCCAGAACGAATTAAGTTCTTAACCAGAGGTACCACTGTACTTTTATTCAATAGGGCAATGCAGTGAATTCACATTCTTTGATTTTTTGCACCAAACTTGAAATTGAAAATTCAATGTGAATGACTCACGTTAATCACTAAGCCTGCAATTAACCATATATTTACCATCAACTTTGAATTCTAATTATGTCATGTATGTATGAAATGTAGCTTTTAAAGTAAAAGGAATATAAAAAAAAACTCAGGTCCACTACATGAGTACGTTCTTTAATAAGCATATCTACATCATACAGTATTTTTAGTGCAATACTAATAAAACCAATAAAAAGTTTAAAATAAATGCTATTATTTCCAGAGAATAAAACACAAATAATCAGTAATGACAAGTTGCATAACATCAGAAATGCAAATTACTATCTGCTTAGACAAGTAAGGCAGTACACAACATATTTAAATTATAACTGATAAATTGTCACAAGAAAAAAAAATAAAAATAGGCTTTAAGTAACAAGTCTCAAATGTTTATAAATTTATATTGATTCCTCAAACATCTTAAGAGGATAAGTCACCATCTTCGTCTCCACTGGTAACAGAGCTTTCAGTTCCACACTGATCATCTGCGAGATCATAGCATTTTTAAAACTAAAAAATAACAATGTTTTATATAGCTCACATTTCAGAACTGCCAATGGTGAATGACACAATACCCAGTAATGTAACTGGATTAAAAAAATAAAATCATTATTCTTTACTTACACTGGCAATATCACAGCTTAATTTATTTACTAGATTTTTTAAATGTGGGTTGTAAAACTGGTTCTTGCATTAGAATTTACAGTTTGTGGAGAATATTATCTGGAAAATTTTCTAGCAGAGAATATTCTCGCTTCACATCACTAGTGGGAACAAATGTAATATGTGATCTTATCCACCACAGGTAAGCCAATAGACACTTCCATTATTTATTCCAGTTTTGCAGCTACAGATTTTCCTGCTGACCAGGTCTGTGATTGCCTGAATGAAGACTTCTTGCTTTGACCAAAAATATATTGGCCTTCTCCCTCTGCCTCACTGCCACCCCCTAGTTTAGTAAAGGGATGGGTACAGTCTTGCAGTGCTTGGGACCTTATCCATTGATTACAGAGAGAGACATGCTACAGTTTTCTCACCTTCTCCCTTGGTCTGAGCAGAGCATGCCATTTAACCTTTCTGCCTGTAGTCTCTGTCTGCCCACCCTCCCCAATAATCAAAGTATAATATTCCTTCTGTTTTTTCACTGTTGTCTTTTACCATAGTTTTGGGTTGTCTGAAATAACTTGTTGCACATGCACCCAACTGCAGGGCAGCAGAATCACATTTGACAGCAGAATCACTGAGCTAAGAAACATCACAATACTCTTCTAATTCAGTCACCTGAAATGGTAGCATTAGACTTCAAGCACCCCTATAGAAGTTTATCCAGTACCCAAGACAGAAACGAATAAAGGAAAGTGAGAATGACTCACTAGTGCACAAGGGAATATGGCACAAGCGCTGCAAGACTTCCTAACCAGGTGGGTGGGTGAACCTCAAGATGAGAATGTAGAGTCAGGAAAATGCACCCTAAATTAGTACTGTCAGCTTTTAGCACTATGCAAAATCGTATTATCTGATCCCTGTAGTTTTAGACTGTAGTAGTGGAGAGTATGAATAATTTCTGATCTTGATGAGTGTAATACATGTTGACAATCTGATACAAATATTGTTTTAGTAGGCCATTACATGGCTGCACATTATGGGTTACCTTAGGGAGGGGGGAATTTTTCTTTGTCTCCTATTTCAATGACTATTTTTACCCTTCCTATATGACAGAAAATCTATGAGGAGAAGCAATGCTCTCCTTTGTGCACCTGTTCCTTATTCCTCCCATGCTGGTCTTTTCCTTGGCTTTAAGGCCTCTTTGTGCATTCAATTTCTCCTCCAAACCCTTAATTTTTTGGCACTTCTCTGCTGTTTGTTTCTTTGGACTGACTTTTTATTCGCCTGTCTTTGAACCAGGCTGGCAGCTGTAGCAGAAGTCTATTAGTGCTGAGCTTCTAAGCACAAGTACTTTCCCTGCAGTGCTCCTTGCCGAGTTCAACTGAGTAAGAATCTGGTTGGGCACACCAGAGCACAGCGATAATAAGAGTTCATCTGGTGGAGCAGCAGGAGCCGGTAGTCCTGTGGACTTCAGTAACGGGTGTGGGGGGAAGTATCCCACTTGCAGTTAACTTGCCTATAGAGCTGGCAGCGGGTAGGTTTGATCACCCTGAAGCTCTAAGATGAATGACAAGGAAGAGAGAGAGCTATTATATGTCACATGTTGCTGCTCATTGGTGAAACAATTTCTAATAACTTTGCCTGGTTACTGAAGTATCCCTGAAAGGATATTGGACCCAGTGTGCCACGTCTCATTTAACCCAGTTTCTAGTCACATTTGCAGAGTAATTTGAATCATTCTAGCTGGCACAGAGCGAATCTTGTTAAGTGCACGCCACAAATATGGGTCCTTACAATGTCTTGGCAAGGAGGATCATTAGTGCAAAATGCAGGTGAGTAAGTCAGTAGGCTTGATATGCAGCACTTGGCTGTTGACCCAATTATCATAACAGCATGATTTGGTGACTTATTTCTTACGGTGGATGTTTGGAGAGTAGGACCCCAATAACGAAGCTTCTAAATTCACACCCTTTTTAGTCTGCAGAGTTGAACTTACATTTTTCCAGCAGCTATAGAGTTCTCTATAAATATGGAGAACAGACATAGCTTCAAGGAGTTTTGTGCACTGTATACATTTCTGAAATCACTATAATTCAAATTACAGTGGAACCTTGGGTTACGTACCATCCTCCTTATGAATGCTTCGGGTAACAAGCTCCATTAACCCAGAAGTAGATGCTCCTGGTTGTGAACTTTGTCCTGGGATGTGAGCGGGAGTCTGGCGGCAGCGGGAGGCCCCATTAGCGAAAGGGTGCCTCATGTTAAGAATGGTTTCAGGTTAAGAACAGACCTCCGGAACGAATTAAGTTTGTAACTGGAGGTACCACTGTAGAAAAGTACTGCCTTAGTTAGGATAGGCAAGTCTTCTCCAAGCTGGTGCCCTCCAAATGCTTCAGACTACAGTTCCCATCAGCCCAAGCCAGTGCAGCTGCATGATGCTGGGACTGATTGGAGTTGTAATCAAAAGCATCTGGAGGGCAGCAGGTTGGTGAAGAGTGTGGTAGGTTACCTATGTTCTCGTCTAGGTAAGAGGTTTCTCTGACTACAAGGGCAATCATAAGAGGAAAGTGACCCTCCTCTTCTCTCTGCTTTTTTACTTAAACTTTTGAGTAGCAGGTTCTAGCAAGTCCTGTGCATGAGAAGCACTACCTATCAGAGTGGACAGTACTGGGTTACAGGGGACAACCTATCTGTAGGGCAGTTCTTTATATTAAAAATATTGTCTCTTAAAAGAATAAAAAGCACATCTATCGTGCAGACACCTTTGGGGTTGCTTAGTTGTTCGAAGTGATGCTGCAGAGAGAACAGCTGTACAACTGGACAGAGGAGGGAGGAACTGTATGGCATAATGTTTGATTTGATTTCTAGCTAGCTGGTGAACTTGGCATTCTTTGGCCAGTTCTCAATGACAAATGGGTCTCCTTTTATTTACAGCTTCACAAGCATTAGACAATATTTTTTTTTGGTACAATTTCACAGCAGTTTTATGGTAGATTAGTATGTGAAACTGACTCAAGCATAGTCAAAAAGTTATTTCTCTTGCAGTTCCTCCCCCTTCCTTATTTATGATGCATGGTAAGTAACTTCTGCAACATTAGGCATTACTCAGGTAGGAGGAGAGAAATAACCACCATTGTAGCTTGATGCTAATTTCACTTACATGCAGGGGAGAAGGAAGGCATCGTGACACCCGGGGCGGGCGTCACTACGTAGGGCGCATGTATAGCGGTTTGCTGCCGGCTGGGATCCTCTGCTTGTGGCTGCAGCCGCAAACGGAGGATCCTCCAAAGGCAGCTGTGGTGGCGTGATGGCTGCTCACCCCCGCAGACATGGAACCCGGGACATACTGCCCCCCCACCCACCCCCATTGCGACACCACAGCTTACATGTCCAGAGTAGTTAAATTTGTTTAACTGAAGGAAGTTAGCAGATTGTATCTCCCTGTTAGTTTTTAAAAGAAAACAAAACTCACAAGTAAAACTGTTGATCTTCTAAAAAGAAAAAGAAACCTTTCCCTAATATTACGTATTCTATACCTGAGGACTGGAAGTTGACCAGTGTAACACCAGTTTTTAAAAGATAGGTCAGTAGAGGAGGAATCCCCAGGAAATTGTTGGTCAGTTAGCTTAATATCTATTCTGGGTAGAAAGCATGATTAAATATAAAACTACCAAGCATATAGGAGAACAAGTCTTGTTGAAGAGCAATAATCATGGCTAGAGCAAATATGTCCTGCCTAACCAATATTGGGGGTTATGATGGAATGAAAATGTTTATAGCATCTGTGGATAAGATGAAATCCATGCCATGTAAAGGACGAAAAAGAAAACTGCCAGTATGATAATGTCTTTTTACAAATATATGGCATAACTATTCTGGGTATACTGTGTGCCATTCTGTTTGCCCTATTTCAACGACGATATTGTAGAACTGTGAATCTGCAGAAAAAGGGCAAACTAAACTGGGGGTTGGATCAACTCCTCTGTGAGAAATGTTCTGACTTTGTAGTTTATAAAAAGTGAGTGAGGAGATTTGAAAGAGGTGTACAAAATTATGTATAGTTTGAACAATGTGGGGAGAGAGATTTTCTCTCTCTATCTCTTGCAGTACTAGAACCCAGTGAATCTGAATGATGGGAGATCCAGGAAGTAATTCTTCACACAGCTAACACAAGCTGTGGTGAAGGCCGCTGACATTGATGGCTTTAATGGAGGATATGACATATTCATGGAGGACAATGGTTATAGAGGGCTACTGGTCATTTTGGTTATAATAACTCCAGAATCAGAGGCAGAATGACACTATTACAGTTGTTGGGAAACACAGGTGGGACAGTGGTCTTGCGACCAAGTTCTCCTTTCTGGCTTGCCATAGGTCTTTGTTCTAATCCTCTGTAGGACCTCTGTAGGCAACTGGGTACTGGCTGACATAGGTCTTTGTTCTAATCCAGCAGAGCTCTTCTTATTGTGCCTTCTCCTTTATAGTCTTCTGTACAAGTGTAGAAAAGCAGATAACAAACAGGCCAGGCCAATCACTGCTCATTTGGTTGTCGCTTGTCCTAACACAAAGGATGAAGAAAAACACTTAATGCTTTTAAGGATGTCTGACAATTGTAAACACTTTCAGAGATGCAGTGATTCCTTGTAATAGCCATGTAAGCTCTACTTTCAGGAGCTGTAAGCCTTTTCTGTCTGAGGGGAGAGAGAGAGAGAGAGAGAGAGAGAGAGAGAGACAGAGAGAGACAGAGAGAAATATTTAAAGTTTTGTGCAGCCTCTTTTCTCAAGCTGTTTATGAGGTCTATAATGTAATCAGTACCTAATATGATATTCCATTCTATTCAAGCAGCATAATATCAGTTTGTTAACAAAAATGAAAGAGGAAAAAAGCACAGATACTTTGCATATCTGAATAATATAGACTTGCATGGCCTAAAGAATTTTTAATGTGCTTCCGTTCTTTTATCATCAGTGACTAGGCAAGCACACATTTTACAACAGCCATTGTAAAATATAGACTGCATTGTTTTATAACTTAGCTTTTTCTGAAATAAAAGATCACATTTATAGGGATCTTTTAAAAAACTAATAATGTATTTTTAAATTTATGTTTCCTCTTTAATATTAGTAAATCTCTCCAGATTTACAACACAAAGAATTTGCTGAACCATCCTACCCTGCCCCTCTTTAGTCCAGCATTCTTTCCCCAATAATAGTCAGCAGGCAGCCCAAAGTTGGTCTATCATCTTTTCCTTTTCCCCGGTATCTTAGCTTCTTCTTCCAGAAGTTGGGGGATTAACTGGGCCCATTTCTAGAGGGCCTTAAGACTCTCATAGTTATTGAAAACTAACTCTCTCTCTCTCTCTCTCTCTCTCTCTCTCTCTCTGTGTGTGTGTGTGTGTGTGTGTTTAGCTTGCCTACCACAATACTTGGGATAAAAGAGCATGCTGGAAACCAAGATGCTTGTCTTTCTAATGTCTTAATTATTTTGGGATTGCTGTCAATGGTGCCTTGCCTTAGGAAAGCAGGTGTACAACAGTGAAAATTGAAATCCTCTGCTCTATAGTGCTGGCTGTGGCTTTAAAAGAAATAACATTTGGTTTCACCTTCTATTATTTCTCCCATGTGTTGACAGCATGGAATGACTATCTGGAAAGCTTCAGTGTGGTAAAACTTCACTGTGATCATTTCAGTGCCGTAGAACATCAAGGTGACAGACCGTTGTATATCGTCATTCCTTGCAAAAATGAACGTAATCTTAATTTAGTCTATCCTGAGTTTGAAGTTCCTTTGTCAGAAATAGTCATTGTGTCGTAGAACTGTTAAGCCCATTCCTGCACATATCAGTCTGTGTGTGACATTTCAGAGCCTTGAACCAGAGGTTTTTAAAATCGTGTTTTTGTGACCATTTAGAACACATGCAGTCCAGCTGACTTCTCCTGGGCAATTGATCTGCTTCCCTCATGCTTTCATTAGTTTTATCTTGCGTGATTCACAGGGTTTATTTCACCATTAGGCATCTTAAGTCACGTTGGGGTCGATATGTTACAGGAGCAGTATGATCATTGTCTCCCCATAACTCTTACCACACACTGCTCTGATAGCACAAAAACAATGTGGTACGAATGGAGCAGGGATGGGGAACCTGTGACCCTCCAGATATAGATGGGGCCTATATCTCCCATCATCCCTCCCTTTTGGCCATGCTGGCTGGGGCTGAGTGCAACAATGTCTGGAAGGGCATGGGCTTCCCATCCCTGACATACTGTTCATGATTACTACGAACACTGGCTTATAGCAAGTAATACTTATGCTGTCAAACACTTACACTGCGTGAAATTCTGTGAAAATGGTTCCATATGTTACACAAATAACAACACGGCTTTCAAGCATGGCTTCAAAATAAGTTACCTGGCTTACAGTAGACCGAAGAACCATGTCTTAGTAGACCTTCGAAAGGTGAAAGTCCTAAACTGACAGAAACTGAGTCATGGGTTGGCACTGGAATGATTCCTCTTGTGTGTTCCCATACCTTCTAGGTGGTTTCTACATTCCTGAGTTACCAGAACGGTATGGCAACTATGATGAACCTCTAAGAATTGACCTTGATGACACTTCAGCTCATCCTTCAATCACTGAAATGCCAGATCAGACGGTAGCCCCTTATTTTAAATTTGCAAGAGGAATTTTAAGAACGAATTAAAGATAAAGGCTTTGACCAACCCTTCAGGCATAGGACACACCACTGCAGCTTTTCTTATTGATTTATTTACGATGCAATGGATGTAATGAGAATGAATATAAATACAGTGGTACCTTGGGTTAAGTACTTAATTCATTCTGGAGGTCTGTTCTTAACCTGAAACTGTTCTTAACCTGAAGCACCACTTTAGCTAATGGGGCCTCCTGCTGCTGCTGCGCTGCTGGAGCACGATTTCTGTTCTCATTCTGAAGCAAAGTTCTTAACCCGAGGTACTATTTCTGGGTTAGCAGAGTCTGTAACCTGAAGCGTATGTAACCCGAGGTACCACTGTATTAAAAGTTCTGAGCTCTGAACTAAACTCATCTCCTTCATCTAGCTTCTCTAACTTTTACTGAAATGATTCAATATACACTACTAGACTTTTTCCAAAATTGAGGATAGCATTTGGAGGAATTAGGTGTATGGAAAAAAGGGGTGCAGAATTTGAAAATCTGGGCTGCCAGATTGACTCTGAATCCTAGCATCTATTCATCTCTGAAAAATATAAGGTTCTTGTATGAGTATTTTCATAGCTGTTGTAAATAATGCAGCCTGTGCAATCATGTGATGCAGAACATGGCTTCAGTGCAGGCAAAAGGGAATATTTTATGTTCTCCATAGATTATCCTTGCTATGTGTATCCTTTCTGATTGCTTGCAGAAAAACCAGAGGGATATCTTGTCCTTGGAAACCATTCATGTCTATTTCCTTGTCAGATTCACTGCCATGGGACTTGATAATGGGACTTTTCAACACCCCTGATGGCTCACCATGTATTCATTGGTTTTGCAGTGGAACCAAACACATCTCCAGACTGCCTGAACATAATTACTTTTTTAGAGTTACAATACAAACAATGGAAAATCCAACTGCCTCACGGGGTGGCTAGCTGCACTGAAAGTGATTTGGAATATACCATAGCACGTGCCCAATTGTTTTAAGCAAGCTGTTGCCATTGGTGGAGTGTACCAATTGCACTGAAACCTTTTTTTAAAAATGGGACAGAGCTGGGTCTCTCATATATTTTGTTCCAACTTTGCCATTAAACAAGTCCCATACAGTGGTACCTCAGGTTAAGTACTTAATTTGTTCCAGAGGTCCGTTCTTAACCTGAAACTGTTCTTAACCTGAAGCACCACTTTAGCTAATGGGGCCTCCTGCTGCTGCCGTGCTGCTGGAGCACGATTTCTGTTCTCATCCTGAAGCAAAGTTCTTAACCCGAGGTACTATTTCTGGGTTAGCAGAGTCTGTAACCTGAAGCATATGTAACCCGAGGTACCACTGAACTGGACATAATGCTGGTGATTTTTTTAAAAATTAAAAATTATTTTATTTTATTTTATTTTGCAAAGCAGGTAGGAAACTTTTAAGAGAGGTAGTTTTCATGTGTGGCTGTGTATAAAGAAAACTGGATTTACCAGTCTGTTCATGTACCCTAAACAGAAATGCAGCACATCTATATCTATATGAACGTGCATGTAAAAATGTGTGCCTTTCATTTTAACAAAATATAACCCTTTTTTTGTCCAATCTAACAAACAAGACTTGTTGTTTTGAGTAAAGGAGGTGATGCAACTTCAAAAGCAAGGGAATTCCATTATGGCTAAGGTTCAGCCTTAACTCTTCTGCTGTGTCTGTTATTGTAGCTTTTGCTGAAGAATATGTGACCTTACATAACATTATTGCGTGCTGTCAGTACTAGGAATAGTATTATGCATTAAGGTCTGAAGCACACACAGTAAGCTTTAGCTTTTCCTATTCCAAGTCTGCCAGGCTACTCACATTATTTGAACTCAGTCTTTATGTTTAATTAAAATCAAAATAATTCCTGAACTTCAGGTTAATCCACTCAAGGTGACTTTAATTAGTGGGATTTTAATTTGCAACAAACAAAGATTGCCACTGAAAAACGCAGTGCTTGATGTTCAGCGTTTTTGGAACAATTAAGTACTTAATTGTAACAATAACTATTGGCGTATATTTCCTTGTTGCACAGGAACTAGTTTTTGAATTGGGAGATGTGGATTCAGTTCTTGTCTAAATGAGTAGCACATTTCACCACCGCTGAGACCTGAGTAGCTTTAGATTTGAGACATATATTAGTCATGCAACATGGAAACCAGTGAAAATTGCAACTTCCTAACCTTTTATTATAGATCAGGGTCACAGAATAATGTGGATTTCCCCCTGGCCAGAAGCCATCAGGAACACTGAAACCAGGTCTGAGGATACATACATGAAGGCTGCACTCCACATGATAAAAAATCTCCTGACCGTGCAATCCTATGCATGCCTACTCAGAATTAAGTCCTATTCTGTTTAATGGTGCTTATTCCCAGGTAGGTAAATATTGGATTGCAGCCTGAAAATTACAGATGAATGTTTGGTTGTTGGTTTGTTTTTGTTCTTATTAAATTAGTCACAGTATACTAATTTAATAATAAATAAAACCAGAGAGAGAAAATTGAGCCAAGGAGTTGGCTGGATCAGGATAACACAAGGAACACGACTAACTCAGATAGCCGAAAGGGAAGGTGGAAGGTGAACTTAGCTGAGAGTACTACAATAGAATAAATTGGATCATTGGTTCGTGCATGCATGACTCACATTAAATGAGCACAGACTTTTAGATACCTAGCTTTCTTATTTTCATCACAGTTTCCAGTGAAAGCAATCATTGTTAAAAAACAGTGCAACTCTGACATCAGTTTTAACTCTTAACTCTTCTAAGAAATGATTTATTTGTGCATATATTGTATATATATATATATCTCAGAGAAAAATCTTAGTGAGGCACATACTTCTTCCATCTTTGTGGGTTTGATAATATATTTTCGAAAACAATCAACAGGCTATTTTCGACTCAGATTGTCTCTTGCTTTCATGAGTATGTGCAGGGAGTATACAACTTTCACATGCCAAGATACATCTCTTCTATAGCAGGAGTGAGGAATTTCAGGCTTGGGGAAGAGGACTGAATGCAGCTCTCCAGGCCTCTCCACCTGGACCTTGAGACTCTCCCTAGGACATTATTTTGAAATGCACTGTGTTGCATCTAATTCCCCAGAGGCCTCAAGTTTTGAAGGAAACTTTGCACTTCAGTATGCACCCCCACTACCTCAGAAGGACCTCAATGTGTCCCTTTGCAATTAACGGTGTTACATTAGCCCAAAACTATGAACTTCTGCAGAAATGGGTTAAAAACCAATATGCAGCTGCCTTAAGGCACTATTGAATCAGACCCTCCAAGTGTCCCTATTTTCCTGGGACAGTCCCAGATTTTCAGAAGCCATCCCGGTTTCTGTTTGATCCTGGAATGTCCCACTTTTCCTTAGGACATCCCTATTTTCATTGGAGAAATGTTGGATGATATGGAGTTATGTGACCCCCAAGTCAAAGACATAGGAAACCTTTAGAAGACATCTGAAGGCAGCCCTGTATAAGGAAGTTTTTAATGTTTAATGTTTTATTATGTTTTTATATATAAAATTATTATTATTATTATTGAATAGGACATCCCTATTTTCATCAGAGAAATGTTGGAGGGTATGCTGACTTCTAAAACACAGTTTTATTTGCTGTTGTGATCAGCATAGCACAACCAGTGGCTAGACCATGGGTTTACTGTATGCTCATGGCCAACATTTCAAATTCTTAAATGTTCCTTACATATCTTATTTGTCTGTGAGTTTTTGCTAGCTTGACCTTAGGAGGAACATCCCCCAGGAAAAATGTTTGCATTTTATAAAAAGGTCTTACTTTTTACTGAGGGGAAATGCTGGAAGTGTTTGTGGATTACTTTATTTTTCTCATGAAATGCTTGTGAAGTTACAAACCCAAGGGCCTGGCTTATATATTTGATTTTTCTTGCCCGCTGGGTTCAGCTGCAACCTTAAGGTCCAGGCAAAAACACCATGGGGAATGCCAGAGCACACAGCTCATAAGAGCAGCACTGGAACAAGACAGCCAGCTTTCCCCAAATATATACATAGTACATTTTCACCAAACTTTCCGACTACTGCGTGATTGACTTTGGCTATTAATTCTAAATCACTCCGTCCTAAACATATATATCCAAGAGAGCCGTTGAACTCCATATAACTATCTTCTGAGGCATAGGGGTTGGGCAGACAGTCCGGGCCAACTACCCCTTCCATAGCTTGTGGAAGTCACAAATACCATACCCTCCAACATTTATTTGATGAATACAGGGATGTCCTAAGGAAAGACGAGACATTCCAGGACCAAATCAGAAACTGGGATGGCTTGTATACATCCAGGACTGTCCCTGGAAAATAGGGACAATTGGGGGGGGGTCTGAAATATCCTTTCTGGTTCCATGAAAAGAGCCCCCCTTTAGTCCAGCATTCTGTTCTCAGTGGCCAACCAGATGCCCATGGGAACCCCACAAGTCAAAGCTGAGAGTGACAGACTCCACACCTAGTGCTCAGAAACATGTGGAATTCTAAGCCATGCTATGCTAGGGCACAGCTCCATTGAAACAGATAAGGCATATGTACCCATAGTTTTTGCTGCCCAGGACTGAAATTGCAACCACACATAAGATCAGAGTTGTATGTAGTATGTCAGAAAGGTCTTAAAGTTTTATGAAGGAGGCTAATGTATAATGCAGAAGGGAAGTCCCTCTTTAAAAAAAGGTAAATAGATAAAAATTGATCTTGTGCCTCATCTGTCTTTTGCCCCTTCATCTTTGAATGCTTGGGTTCTGGGTACTTTGTGTGTGAGAGAGAATGTACAATTGTGAGGATTTTATTTGTTGCTAAGCAACAGGTTTCTCGCTTCTTGATAAAGCTAGATTTGTTTCCTATTGCTGGGCACAAGCTGTCCTGTTCAGACACAGGCAGAATGGCTAACCATTTAAAACTTTTCCTTATTTTGATTCCTGCTGCAGATTGTAGGCCAGATAGGATTTTGCAGTGACCAAAAACATTATCCTTGCTGCTTCCTTTGTCACCCGTGAATCTAGTATAAATATACTTTTAAAATTAAAGTTGGTTAATGGTTTGGCTCACTATCAGAATAGAAAGTTAAAGATCTGCGGCTTTAGTGTTTAAGCTGTGATACGGAGCTTTTCTTTGCCCTCCACTTCCAAATGTAAAGCTCAAGTTATAAAAAAGCAATTACCAGCTATCTTTTGTTGAAACTGGAGATAAGTACAAAATCTGCTTACATTCTACTTTACTTCTATACAATTGTGCTTTGTTTAATCTCTGAAATCATCTGAGCTTCCTAACCAGTTGCAGTGAAATGGAAAAATAGATGATTTCCAAGATTAAACCATTCCAGAGTTGCATGCTGCATATTAAAAGCAAAGCATGTATTGGAAAGGAAGATGGTAAACAAACTGTGTTTAATAAATCTTCACAAAAAAATTCTAAACCAAAATTCTGCATACATGCCATCTCCTGCTTCAGATCTGCTTCAAAGCTTATACAGTACTCTTACGACAATGGGCTGACACCTTGTCCAGTAGGGGTGCAGGAAATATACGGCACCTAAGTGCTTTTGAAAATTGTTTTAACTTAATCAAAGTGCACACTATTTTTAATTATTTTATTTAAGGCTGGGGTGGGGAATGTAGTGCTCTCCAGATGTTGCTGGACTCCAGCCCCCATCACCCTTGGCAATTGGACATGTTGGCTGGGGCTGATGGGAGTTGGAGTCCAACAACATCTGGAGGGGCACTGTTTCCCTGGCCCTGATACTAGATACTTACATACCACCCTTAATAGAAATTCATCCCAGGCTGGCTCACAATAAGAAATTGGAGTAAGATACAAGTCCATAATTAAAATACTACTGAGAGTGCACACATACAATCAAAACAAAAAGCACTTTCCAAATTTGCCACCACTGGAAAACCAATTCAGGCAGCAGAATGGAAGACTTGATTATAGTGTTTAAAATATAGCTTCCGTTTTCAGCAGATCAAAGGATTTTTTCCTCCATCTACCATGGCTCAGAGAATAAATATGTCTCATGGGTGATTTGCTTTCTGAACCTACACAAACACCCACTCACCCCATAAGCACTGCCAGCAGCCAGCTAGTATTTGGCATCTTTTAGAAAGCAAGTAACTCTCCCTGATGTTGCAAGGGAGAATATAGACGTGTGGTTTATGTCTGATTCTCTGATTCAGAAAACAGAGGAAAAGTAGAGCATTTAGTAGCCACAGTGTGCCACAAAACTCATTATTTCTGTCTCAAAGTCTCTACCAGCCCAGACCTTGGAAAAACAACTCTACTTTTATTCGTAAGCCACAAATTCAAGAACATATTGATAGATGGGAAATTAGTGCAAACTGGGTTTATTTTACAGATAGGTAGCCGTGTTGGTCTGCCATAGTCAAAACAAAATAAAAAAATTCCTTCCAGTAGCACCTTAAAGACCAACTAAGTTAGTTCTAGGTATGAGCTTTCGTGTGCATGCACATTTCTTCAGATATCTGAAGAAGTGTGCATGCACACGAAAGCTCATACCTAGAACTAACTTAGTTGGTCTTTAAGGTGCTACTGGAAGGAATTTTTTTATTTTGGGTTTATTTTGTACAACTTATCTCCTCACATCTTTACCTACAGACAATAACTTTAGGCATTTCTGGTCTCCTGACTGAGCCTATGGCTGCTATCACATTGAAGACTGTCAGAATTCTAAGAATAGTGGCTGAATTGTCATCTGCAGGTGTGAAGGTTTATAGTTCTGAGAGAGCTGGGCATAATGCCATACTGACTGCTTGACATACATGTGAAGTTCAAAAAGGATATTTTAGAGCTTGAAAAAGTGTGGAAAAGGGTGATCAAAATGATGAGGGGCTTGAGCAACACTCTTATGAAGAAAGATTTCAGTGTTTGGCGCCTTTTAGGTTAGGAAAAAGGACATCATACTATTTTGTTTGCTGAGGGAGAAGTAGATAGAGAGTCTTTCTCTTTTTCGTAGGATATTTGGGGCAGACAAGAGGAAGAGTTTGGCACAGTACATAATCACTTTATGGAACTTGTTACCACAAGGTGTGATGATGACCAGCAACTTTAAAAGACATCATACCTCTGAATACCCTTTGCTGGAGAACAATGGCAGGAGAGGGCTTCTCACAGGCGTCTGATTGGCTCTCTTGGGAAACAGGATGCTGAACTAAATAGGCCTTTGGTCTGATCTAGCAGGTCTTATGCAATAATAAGGATGCAGAAGAAGACTGTGGACTGGGGCTCCATTTTAGAAACATAGGAAGGTATATAAGAAGCCACCATAGGAACACTGGAAACTGAGTTAATCCTTTGGTTCATCTAGTTCAATATGTCTTCATCAAGGATGAGAAGCCAATGACACCTCTGCGTGTTGTTGGGACACTTCCCATCATTCCTGATTGTTGGGCATTCTGCCTGGGGCTGAAGGTACTTCAGTTACATGTGAGTTCAGTCACACTTGACAGGGCAGAGGTTTCCCCATCTCTGTTCAGCACTGATTGGCAATGTCTCTCCAGGGTTCTAAACAGGACCTTTTGCAGCTTTACTGGGAGATGCCAGGCATTAAACCTGGGATGTTCTGCAGGTGGTCTTTCATTAAGGTATATACCTGCCTTAAGAAAAACCTAGCACCTGTAGTGTTAACATGTAGCTATTCCACCTCCCAAGAACCATGATAAAGTATTGTACAGTGGTACCTTGGTTACATATGCTTCAGGTTACATACGCTTCAGGTACAGACTCCACTAACCCAGAAATAGTGCTTCAGGTTAAGAACTTTGCTTCAGGATGAGAACAGAAATCGTGCTCCAGCGGCGCAGCAGCAGCAGGAGGCCCCATTAGCTAAAGTGGTGCTTCAGGATAAGAACAGTTTCAGGTTAAGAACAGACCTCCGGAACGAATTAAGTACTTAACCTGAGGTACCACTGTATTCCTATTATGCAAGACACTGAAACATCCTATGCAGTAAGAAGTATGGATTCATAAAGACAGCTGTGAAATTTTCTTCCTACCTGTGTACATTATCTTTTTTAAAAAAAATCATTAAATTTTACAATTTATATGAAACACTAAAGAAAAAATGCAAGCAATAAACAGAGCTGATATGTGTTACAAAGAACAAATAATCCTGGATAATATTTGAAATCAATTACAGAGGAATTGTTGTGGGCTGTCAATACTAAGACCATTACACTTAACTTTAATATTTTTCTTTACCTGTTCATAAAACCCACAGGTGAAGAAACACAGTCAGAGGCTGGTCATGTTCCTCCATGGTTGTAAAAACAACAAAATCATTCCATACTCCCTGATCCCCCCCCCCATCAGTTGTATGCTGGCACTGCATTACTTTAAATGTATGTGTCAATTTCACAAGTAAAACTATCCCCCATATCTTCTGGTACCAAGAATCTATAGTTACCCAATGGAAATCGTGTCAGGCCTATGCCAACACTCCGGCTGCTGATAAGAAATGTCTCCTTTGCCAGGCTGATTTTCTTTTGTGTGGGTTAACCACATCTTGGTCCTGAACTCAACTTTTAGTACGTAGACAGAACCAATGCAATATTGAATTGTCTGAGATTGCACTTTATATCTGAAATCTCTGTATAACATCCATGTTTCTGATTCCCTAAATGTGAATTGCGAGAACTTATTATGGTAGTTTAGGAAGCCATCAGAAGAAATCATTTTCGGTTACTTTGCTTTTTAAAGGACCCATTCAAACTCAGTTTGTCCTTCAATTTCCCAACAACTGCATTTTTTTATTAAGTATATGCTGGCACTTCAGGACTGCCCTAATGTGTTTGAGTGGGATAATGGCTCTTAGTGGAATCACTTAGAGTGCATTGTGACTTTACATGTCTTGGGGGCCAAATTATTTAACGCATAAATGTGCTGAACTGTACACTACTGATTTTCCTCTTCTTAAAGCCACTTGGGGAGGATTGAATGCATAAATATTAGTGGAAAAGGGGTACTACTTCCCCTGTTTCCCACAAGTCATTTTCCAGCTTCAAATCATCCTTCAAGCAACTTTTCCTACAGTTGCAGCTTGTGAGGGTGGGGGAGAATTCTGAGCAGGAAAATAGTAGATGGGGAAAGGGTTAAGTGCATCTGTGCTCTTAGTCTCCCCTTCCTGAAGTATCTTTTGAAGCTGAAAATGAGAAGCTGTGTTACACCAAGGCAGCCCTCACTACTGAATAAGTGGCGCCAACTGCTTTGATCCTGAATCTGAAGTCTTTCTATATTCTGTATTTAGGTTTAAATATGCCTGGTTGCTTAGCTTATAGCTTGCGGAACATAACGCTGAACATGGATGAGAAGTAACCATAGCAATTTTTTTATTAAAAAAACCCACACACACCCCTAAATACAGATTTGAAAAATGAGTGGCTACTTTCTGGGATATTTGATATATTGCTGGTAATTTATTTTTATTTTGTTCGTCTTACTAACTAGCATAAAGGAAACCAGCTATGTAGAGTAAGACTAGCTTTTTCTTCCAAGGGCATTCTGTAAATGTGACCTAAGCCAATAACATTCTTAGTGGGCTCCCCCCCCCCAATAAGAACCTGGTCTCAAATGCTACCCACTACAAAGGGTTTTACAAGTTCAGTCTGAAGAGAGCTCATTTATCTGTTTCGCAGTGGATCCTGTAATCATCTCTGCAGGCAGTAAGCTTTGCTTCAAGATGCCCAAGATCCATTAACAGATCTCATGATGTTCTTTAGAAAAGAGGCAAAGCCACCTAGACATCATCCAAAGGAAAAGCAACAACAGATATGTGATGAATTGTACAGGATTTATTTCAAGGTTGTTTCATTGTCAATTAGATGGAAATGATTTCTCCAGCCCTGCCAAGGATGCCTTTTGTTATGTACTGAGTTGAATAGGATCCAAAAGGCAGCAATCTGATTGGTCCTATAACAATAGGATTCAGAATGCAGCAGTCTGATTGGTCCTGGAAAAATAGGATCCAGAATGCAGCAGTTTGATTGGTCCTCAGGAGCTACCCAATCCAGCTCCAGGTGGAAGGGAATCCGCAACCTGATTGGCCTACAGGAGAATCCGGGAATTAGCCAATCACGTGGGGCCCATTGTGTAAATAATGTATAAGGCAGACATTCTGGGGGAACTTCCATTCCTCCTCACCACTATGAGCTGAATAAAGTGCATGAAATCCACTCTTGACTCCAAGTATATTTCACCTTTGCTCCAGAACTTGTTTCTGGTGCCTAGACTGAGCCTCGGAATGCATGAAATACAGTGGTACCTCGGGTTACATACGCTTCAGGTTACAGATGCTTCAGGTTACAGACTCCGCTAACCTAGAAATATTACCTCGGGTTAAGAACTTTGCTTCAGGATGAGAACAGAAATCATTCTCCGGTGGCGTGGTGGCAGCTGGAGGCCCCATTAGCTAAAACAGAATATGGGAGCTCTACCAAGAGCTCTCACTTTCATGCCTCAGGAAAATGTTGTCAATGAAGCACATTCCCTTGTTATTTTGAGTGTTTTCCCCATCATCTTCTTTCAAAAGGTCTCCATTTTACCTCAGTCTCCATAAAAATAAGATCAGGGTCACACTGAGATGTTTTTCCCTAACACACACTGGAACTACTTACCTGTTGACATCCAGACGTCTGCCAGTCATCCCAGAAAGCTGCTTCAGTTGGCTTTTAGATAGGCAATGTTATTCAGCTGTGGTAAAAAAAATTTTTTAATGAACTATGGCTTATAGAATTTTTTGTTTGAATTGTTATTTGGGGACCAGTTGTTGTTGTTGCTGCTGTTGTTTTAATATGTCCTCCTGAAGTGTAACTGCAGATGATAGCATTTCAGTGCTGTAATTGCCTATGCCATGGTACACAGACTTGTTGCTTTTGTTTGTTTTGTTTCCTGCCATGGTCTCCACTTTATTCTGGAAAAGCCAAAAACCATTCCCGGAAATGTAATTTCACTGATATTTTATTTAATCTTAATACTTGATGGCTAGACATGCTAGACAGAAAAGACTGCATTGGGACTGGCAATACAGGGGGTAGAGAGGATATGTAAGGAACACAGAGAAACTGCCTGGTAATCCTGGATTATTACTTGCTGTATGAAAGATGTAATAGGAGGGGGGAATTTATAGAGTTTAATTTTTTTTAAAAAAATCAATTCTCTAGCTCACTATCACATAATCCTCGCTGCAATGCCAAGCTCTCCTCTTGAAGATATCAACCTGGGAGTTTGTACATTAGGCTTTCTCTGTGCTATCTAGAACTCCTCAGGCCTAACCACTGCAGCATTAAGATGTTATAAAGGAAGTCACTGTGTAATAAACAGATACACATGTGCTGGCCTTTAGGTCCATGTGACGTACAGGTTCTGACAACAACAGGCACAGAGACATGCTGAGTGCTATAGCATGAGGGAGTGTGGTTGTCTCCCCGTTCTTCTGCAAGGTTGTTTATCTTCAGTCAATTTCTCTCCGTAAAGCAGCGAGCCTTTATTTATCCTTCTTGCTGTTTCCCATTGCTTAATGTGAGCAGAGCACAGAAGCCTGAACACACTCAAACCCTCACAAAAAGTTCACCCCTGCAAACATGAAATCCCACTTAGAGGAATTTGCCTTTACATAGTTTTTTATCCTTATTTCAGCCATTGTGATGTATTGGCATATTGCGATGTTTAGCTGGTGATATATTGCGATGTTGAAAACCAGATGTTACCCCAGCGCTACTCTGCAACTATTCCTCAGTACTGGTGCAATCCAGTATAGGTGACAATCCAGAATGTTGTGGGAGGTAGCAACAGTGTCTGGAGCAAGGAAGGGGGATTTGGAAAAAGTTTCCTCCCTACCCTCTCTGCCAGTAGGATCTCTCTGCTGGATCAAAAGCCTTTTGTGGATGGAAGAAGTATTTCTAGGAACATAGGAAGCTGTCTTATACTGAGTCAGATCATTCTGAATAGCCCAGTATTGTATACACTGACTGGCAGAGGTTTTCCAGGGTTTCAGGCAAGAAGACTTTCCCAGTCCTATCTGGAGATACCAGGGATTGAACCTGAGACTTTCTGTATGCAAAGCAGACAGTCTATTCCTGAGCAATGACCCTTGTCTGTGAAATAAAAAGTCTGACTCTAGCTTTGAGCATTGACTGTCTGCTTTAAAAGTTTCCTGTGACATAAGAGTCAAAGCAAAATGATGGCTCCTTGTTATCATGCAAGTCCTGAAGATGGAATCTTAGTGCAAGTGTCATGGTAACATATAAGGTAAACATTCTATCCTAACTTAAACCTCACTGATATGCTTTTGCCAGAGTAGCAAGAGGCAGAAAACCTATATTGTCTACTTGGAAATATCCCAGATCTTTAACTGTGACAATTTTACTTCTTTTTGAATTTACAATTTATTTGCCTTGTGTGGGCCTTAAATCTTTAGTGAAATATGATCCATGAAATCTGTGAAGGTGAGCTTTACTCTCCCCTCTATTATTTATAAAGCACCCAAAGTCTCCTGTGAATTAGACAGGAAGATAAATACTCTTGAATTCTAGATAAACTGTCTCGGGAAGTATTGCTAGTATTATTAACTGTATAGTGCCTTTAAATGCTTTGCAGAACTGAAAACCAAGATAAGTCAGTTCTCCAAGGAGCTTATAGTTTTATCAATGGGGAACGAAACAGTTGCATGTTCCTCCATGTTCCCTCTCTTCACCCTCTCTATCTCTTTTTCTTTCTTTTTTAAAAAATAGTTTTTGAGATGGGCCCTAACCTATTAAAGGAGTCACACTTCACATGTTATTTTCCCCTTGTATCAAGATGGATCATCCTGTTTGGGGGGGAAACATGTATGTATGGCTGAATACACAGCATACATTTGAAGCACATTTAAAGTATGCCTGAAATTTGTGGTCATCCTTTCTTCTTACTGAGTCACCTTTTCTGCCTTGCACATGGCATTTGAGAAGGTAGCTGCAATTTTGTATAATGAGGGGTTTACCTTAGGTTACACTGGAAACTGCTTCTCTTTGGCATGGACTGTTTTTATTTCCTGAAAATAGGCTAAGAAATCTAAAATCCCCTTAGCATTGCTTTGGATGTCCATTTTGACAAGCCTGCCTTTATTCCTCATAGCAAAAAAGCAGTGCAGCAAATCAAAAACCATGTCTTGTCTCTGAGATGCTTCACTGAGGGAGGTGTTCCAGTCAACACTACTCAAAAATCTTGTCTAGTGGGGCAAAACCCTATTTGTGCCATCAGTTCGGAGATATATATATATATATATATATATATATATATATATATATATATATAACATTTTGTACTAGTATATCACCAAGACCAAGACATGGCTGTGGAATTAAAGGTTATGTGGACACCAGTGTTTAGTTACTACCTGGTCCTTATGAGTTGCTTCCTGTGCCTTTGCTATTGATTTTTTACAGCCTCAGTGCTGTGCATACCATAACTCTTGGGGAGTGAGCATGTTTCTGCCTCCGTTTTCATTCTGTTGGGATTGTCTCGTTTATTTAAAAGATGCTGTCTTTCCAGCAAAATGAAGCATCTAAAAGCAACATACAGGGAAAGATCTTAAAATCCTCACAAAATCAAATTCAATTGAAACAACAGCATAATCAGTTGTGGTTTGTGTTGATGGGGGCGGATGTATCTCCCATCCCATTTAATTGCTGTATTTAACTACTGGGAGTGGTCATTATGAGTTTTGGGGGCAAGGTGCCATCAGTATGGTGATGATACTCGGCTCTATTTCTGCATAACATCTGCAGCAGGAGAGGTTGTGCCGTTCCTTGGTCAGTGCTTGGGCGTAGGTAGTGGCTGAGAAACAGCAATCTGAGCTTTCCTGGCAAGATGGAGGCACTGTGGGTGAGTGGTTCCCATGTCCGTGATATTTGTCAATTGTCTACCCTGAGTGGGCTTGAATTCCCCCTGAAGGAGCAGGTACACAATCTGGGGGTGCTTCTGTATCCAACTTTGTCGCTGGAAGAACCAAGTAGGACCTCAGTGACTAAAAGTGCTTTTTATGACAGTTACAACCATTCCTCAACAGGAAAAAACTTTGTCACAGTAATTTATGAATTGGTTACCGTATTTTTCGCTCTATAACACGCACCCGACCATAACACGCACGTAGTTTTTAGAGGAGGAAAATCAGTAGGCATGCCACCCGTAGGCATTCCCTCCATAACACGCACAGACATTTCCCCTTACTTTCTAGGAGGAAAAAAGTGAGTGTTATGGTGCAAAAAATACGGTACATCAAGATTGGATTACTGTAACATGCTCTATGTGGGGCTTCCATTGTGCTTGACCCAAAAACTTCAGTTAGTGCAGAATGCTGCAGCACAGTTGCTGACAGAAGTGAGTCCTTGTCAGCATATAACACCTGTGCTAAGAGATCTGCACTGGTTGCCAATTTGCTACTGGGCCAGGGTCAAGATCTTACTGTTAGTATACAAAGCCCTTGCCAACTTGGGACCAGCTTACCTGCAAGATCGCCTTATCCCATATATGCCGAGTTGACAGCTTCACTCTGTGGAACTGGCACTGTAACAGGTGTCAGATAATACCTGTTCCACCTTTGTAGGAAATTGATCTTTTAGTGTGGCAGCACCTACACTTCGGAACTCCCTGCCTATTGATGTCAGGCAAGCCCTATTGCTGTTCTCTTTCCGGTGCCTGCTAAAAACATTTTTGTCTAGAAAATTTAGACATCATATGCCTACAAGAGACACATGTAGCAAGAAGACACAAAAAAATTTTAATTAATAAAAGACTGGGAAACGAATTTGTATCGTTAGACAAGGAGAAAAAAAGAGGAGTGGTCTTATATATTAGAAAACAAATTGAAGCGAAACAAATTTTCAAGGACGAAGAAGGAAGGATAATTGCGGTTCGAATCATCTGGCATGGAGAAAATCTGATTATTGTGGGGATCTACGCACCGAACGGAAATAAAACAGAATTTTATAAGGTGTTAGAAGAGAATCTATCTGAATATATGGATCAAAAAATCATTTTAATGGGTGACATGAATGGGGTGACCTCATTAGAAATGGACGATGCAGAGAAGGAATAAGTAAAGAAGGAAAACTACCAAAATCCTTTTTTTCGATGATTGAGAGTTGCAATTTGATAGATATTTGGCGCCTCAAGCATCCATTAGACAAACAATTTACATTCTATTCTGAACCAAATAAGTCAATGTCAAGGATCGACCAGATTTGGATCTCGAGTGAACTGACACCAAGAACCCAACGGATAGAAATTCAACCGAAAGTAATCTCTGATCACAACCCGATAGAATTTGAATTAAGAAGCTTCGAAGAAGGAACCTTTAGATGGAGATTGAAAGATTATCTCCTAGATGATCAGAAAATAGTAGAAAAAGCGCAAAAGGAATTATCAGAATATTTCATAGCCAATTGTAACAAAGGCACAAAGGATAAAGTAGTATGGGATGCCAGCAAGGCAGTAATGAGAGGCTTCTTCATTCAGCAAAATTCAATTAAAAACAAAAATAGAGAAAAAGAGAAAAAAGAAATTTTGAAGCAAATTATGGATAATGAACAAAAATTAATTAAGAAACCAAACAATTTGGAGATAAAAGAAAAAATTAAAATTCTACAATCACAGTTTGCCATTATAATAAATAGAGAAATAGAGTGGAATATAAAGAAGTTGAGACAAAGAAACTTTGAATTTGCGAACAAATCAGGAAAATGGCTCGCATGGCAATTAAAAAAAAGGAAAGAACAGAATACAATAAATAAGATTATAATAGAAGGAGAAGAGATTACCAACCCAAAGGAAATAAGAAAGGGATTCTTGGACTATTATAAAAGACTATATAAAAATACAGAAAGAAACAACTCGAGGAAAATAGAGAGATACCTGAAAGAGAAAAAGACACAAAAGATCCCGACTGAAAAAAGAGACCAACTGAACACTCCAATTGATATAGCAGAGATAAAAGAGGTGATTAAAGAGTTAAAAAGGGGGAAAGCACCAGGGCCGGATGGCTTCACTGCCTGTTATTACAAAGAAATGGAACCAATTTTGATAACACCATTGAAGGAAGTGATGAACAATATTCTAAAAGAGGGAGAAATCCCGGAAACATGGAAGGAGGCGTTCATTACATTCATCCCAAAACAGGACTCAGATCTAACCCAAGTCAAAAACTACAGGCCGATTTCACTCCTAAACTTAGATTACAAGATATTTGCGGCAATTCTAGCAAAGAGGCTGAAAAAGATTCTGTCAGAAATCATACATAAAGACCAGGCCGGCTTCTTACCAAACAGACAGATGAAAGACAACATAAGATATATAGTTAATGTGATGGAATACCTGTCTGATAGGATTGATAAAAGAGCCGCAATGATCTTTGTAGATGCCGAGAAGGCATTCGACAACATAATATGGGACTTTATGATGAGAAATCTAGAATACATGGAGATAGGCGAAGACTTTCTTAAGGGAGTCAGAGCTATCTACACAGATCAGAAAGCTAAACTGATTATAAATAATGTAGTTACAGAAGGAATAAGGATACAAAAGGGAACGAGGCAGGGATGCCCTCTCTCGCCGTTACTTTTCATAACGGTATTAGAGGTTCTTTTGAATTCGATCAGACAAAACAAGGCTATAAAGGGAGTGACAATCGGACAGAATGAGTACAAGACCAAAGCATTCGCAGATGACTTGGCTATAATGATTGAGGAACCAACAAGTACGATAAAAGCAGTTTTGGAGGAAATGGAACAGTTTGGAAATCTGGCAGGCTTTAAACTCAATAAGAAAAAAACAAAAATAATAGTAAAAAATATGGATCAAGACCAAATAGAAACAATGCAACAATTAACCCAAATAGAGGTGGTCAAAAAGGTAAAATATCTGGGTATTTGGATAACTCCCAAAAATATAGATTTATATAAAAACAACTACGAACCAGCTTGGAAGGGAATCAAAAAGGACTTGGAGGTGTGGGCAAAATTGAAATTGTCATTTTGGGGAAGGATCTCTACAATCAAAATGAACGTGCTCCCAAAATTACTGTTCCTATTTCAGACTATCCCCATAATTAAGGGAATTAAGATCTTTAAGGAGTGGCAAAGAGTGATCTCAAAATACATCTGGCAGGGCAAAAAACCGAGAATCAAATTTAAATTGCTAACAGATACAAAAGAAAGAGGAGGTTTTGCCCTGCCAGATCTGAAATTGTATTACGAGGCCTCATGTCTTTGCTGGACGAAAGAGTGGATTAAATTGAAGAATAACGAACTGTTGGATTTGGAGGGATTCAACAACAGATTTGGGTGGCATGCTTATTTATGGCACGAAAAAAAGAGAGTCCATAAGGGCTTTGAGAACCACATATTCCGAGGTCCCTTAATTGAGGTCTGGGACAGATACAAAAATCTATTAGAACTTAGAACACCACGCTGGTTTTCACCCTTAGAAGCAAAGAGTATAAAGAGATTAAATATGGGAAGTAAATGGATAACATATGACCAACTGTTATATAAAGAAGGGGAAAAGTGGAAAATAAAACCGTATGAGCAGGTGAAGGAATATGTTTATGACTGGATGCACTATTTCCAAATGAATGAGGTGTTTAAAAAAGACAGTAAAGAACGAGGTTTCATGGACAAAGAATCGTTATTTCAAAGCGAGGTTATAGGTAATGATACGAAAAATTTATCAAAAATGTATAAACTGTTATTGGATTGGAACCTGGTAGATGAAGAAGTTAAGTCGGTAATGATTAGTTGGGCAAAGGATGTGGGCCACAATATACAATTTGAGGAATGGGAAAAATTATGGAAGGAGGGCTTAAAATTCACGGCATGTATGACGTTAAAAGAGAACACGATGAAGATGTTTTATAGATGGTATATGACACCGGTGAAATTGGCGAGGATGTATAAGACATGCAATAGATGCTGGAAGTGTAAGGATAAGGAGGGTACATTCTATCACATGTGGTGGGGCTGTGGGAAGGTGAAAGACTTCTGGGAGAAAATATACAATGAGTTAAAGAAGATCTTAAAGTATACGTTTAGAAAGGAGCCAGAAGTCTTTTTACTAGGACTAATAGGAAAGGAAATAAAAAAGGAAGACTGTAAATTTTTTAGATATGCAATCACAGCCGCAAGAGTGTTATTGGCCCAGAGATGGAGACAACAGGAAATACCGACCATAGAGGATTGGAGAACAAAATTGTTAGAATACGCAGAGTTAGATAAATTGACAGGAAAGATTAGATACTTAAGAGACCAAAAATTCATCGGGGACTGGAAGAAATATGTAGATTATCTGGAATGCTTAAGTAAAGGAAAGATGACGCTTAAGGGATTTAAAGAAGCACTGTAAAAAAGTAATAAGTATTGATTAAAGGGAATAGGAGGAAAAGAGATAAATAATGTCAATACAAGATTGAGGAATGCGTAATGAAAGTGATGAATACGGATGATTTACGGGACAGCTGAGGGAAGTTTGAAAGAAAATGTAGTGATGAAAATGATGTGAAATTACTGTATATATATATATTATTTTTCGTTGTTGTTGTCGTTTGTCTTGTTTTATGTTTGTGTTTTATGTTTAATAATAAAAATTATATGGCAAAAAAAAAAAAAACATTTTTGTCTAGAAAAGCCTACCCAGCAATCTGTGTTTTTTTAGTTTATTGCCAGTTTTAATTTTTTAAAATATTTTAAATAGTTTTGCTTTTATCCATATATATTTTTTTTGCCAAGTCTTTTTTATATTATGGATTTTTATATTATGGATGTATGTTCTGTGTTATTTCATTAATACTATTTATTGCCTAGTACAAATTTGTTGTGGCCTTTGGCTAGAACAATAAACTTATGACCTTAATTTTATTGTTTTATTCTTTTTGTAAAACACTTCAAACTTTTCTACAAACCTCATTTTCACCTCAGGTATGTGGACCGTCCTGACTTTGGTTGTCAATAAAGTGCAGGTAATTTTTCATAATTTAAATGTATTTGTGCCATCAGGGAGAGAAATCTGACAGATTTTGTGCCTGAAGTGCCAAGATAACCTGACCAGCCTTGCACTTTGACTTCAGAGTGGAGCATGGAGCAACATTTGCTATTCTGCCTCACCTTGGGCCAGCCTTGTTCCTGGTGTAAAATAGGGTAGTTTTTCAAACCCAAAACCCAAAACAAAGCCTTGTCCACTGAGAATCTTCAGGAGAAAATTTTCTTGGTTCACAGGAAGAGTGTCTTAAAAACAGACTGAGAAATTACCACACAGGCTTCCTAGTGGGATTTCAACTGCTTCAAATATGGCTAAATACACCCTAAATTTTCAGAGAAATGCAACCCAGATCTTCTCCATTAGTTGATGTTACTCGTAAGTGTAGAAATGAACTTTATTTCACAGTACTTTCATGTGATTGCAAGATAACATTGTATTGTTCACTCTTTTCTCTAGGAATAAGAGAAAACCAATATAGAATTAATGCTTGGGAAGCATGCAAAACTGTTCAGTATAACACAGCAGCAAAGAATGAGTCAAGCTTCACAAAGGTAAAAACAAAACACAACACACAAAACCTTCCATAGTTGTCAGCGGAATCTACTGAGGTTTTTAAAAAATGATCATTTATCTGTATGCAGTGTTTTGCTATTTGTTTTGTCTTTAGTCGGATTTCACTTGCTCAGCAGAAAAGTCAAATAAAGTGGCAGCTAAGATGTTACAATTCTGTTGGCAGGATATTTATTAATTCATATACTTTCCACGTTCTTGGGGAAAAGAAAGCAATAAGTGCACTTGAAGGAAAATCACAGTCTTGAAAAACATCACTGGTCCAGTGTTACAAGGGCCTTGGCAGGTCTTCCAGAGAACGGGTTATTTTTCAGAAGCCAAAGGTGGTCCGTAAGAAGAAAAAAAAACCTCCAAAATCCACAGCTGGGCAATAGATTTATTAGGGCCAACCAAAATGTCACAGAAGTGTGGCATTTCCCTGTATTATTCATCAGGCAAGAAATTACACAAAGCAGTGGGGTGGAGGGACAAGGATTATTGTTTTATGTGCAAAAATTAGTCTGGATCTTGTAAACTCAATTCCAAGAAGGGAATTGCAGACTGAATAAGGGTATTTGCAGATGAACATTCATCCTGATTTGTTTGCAGGGAGATTAGACAACTCTAATAATGAGCATTATTCTGATTTGTTTGCTGAGAGGTTAGATGATACTGCATTATCCCACACTTTCCAGTGCATTTTCCCTTCACTTTCCTTACTGCAAAAAGTCTGATTGGGGGGGGGGGCAAGATCGAGATGAGCCCCACAACCCCAGAGTTGTTCACGACTGGACTTAACTGTCAGTGGTTCTTTACCTTTACCTTTTTTAAAGATTTGTTGTGCAAAGGCCTCCCAATCAGCTATGTGCAACCTGAATTCGTTGATTTGTGATTGACACCCAAAAATAGTGACAGTCTGAAAGTGCCCAATGTCTCTCCCAAATGCTGTGGGTTATCAGGTTGCCCGTCTGGAATTTGGGGATTTATTTATTTTGCTTATTTAACTAAATTTATATACCACTTTATTGTAGTAAAACCTCTTTGTGGTTTATGACAAATATTAGAATTATCAGATTAAGACACACAAACATCTACATATCTGGGTAGGCTTGCCTAGACAAAAATGTTTTAAACAGGTACAAAAAGAGTACAGTGGTACCTCGGGTTACGTACGCTTCAGGTTACATACGCTTCAGGTTACAGATTCCGCTAACCCAGAAATAGTGCTTCAGGTTAAGAACTTTGCTTCAGGATGAGAACAGAAATCGTGCTCCGGCGGTGCAGCAGCAGCGGGAGGCCACATTAGCTAAAGTGGTGCTTCAGGTTAAGAACAGTTTCAGGTTAAGTATGGACCTCTGGAACGAATTACAGTGGTGCCCCGCAAGACGAACGCCTCGCAAGACGGAAAACCCGCTAGACGAAAGGGTTTTCCGTTTTGGAGCCGCTTCGCAAAATGAATTTCCCTATGGGCTTGCTTCGCAAGACGAAAATGTCTTGCGAGTTCCTGCGGGGTTTTTTTTCCTTTCCCCCCTTTTTCTAAGCCGCTAAGCCGCTTATCAGCTGATCCGCTAAGCCGATAAGCCGCTAAAAGCCGCTAAGCCGCTAATAGCGCTAATCCGCTAAGCTGTCAATGGGCTTGCTTCGCAAGACGAAGAAACCGCTAGACGAAGAGACTCGCGGAACGGATTCTTTTCGTCTTGCGAGGCACCACTGTAAGTACTTATAACCCGAGGTACCACTGTACAGTGAAGGCACTTGGCTGATGCTAATAGGGAGCGAATTCCAAAGCATAAGTGATGCCACATGAAAAGGCTGATTTCTGTGAAATGACAAAGAAGCAACAGCTGCTCCCCATTTCTTGAGAAATTAATTAAATAGAAGTCTGGCTTGCAACCCAGGTCTGTCCCAAACCTTAAATGAAACATCCAGGTTCCTAGTTAGGCAGAAAGTTTGAAGTAAAGTGAAACATCACAGTGTTTATCAAAGGTATGGATTTTCTCTCTCCAGAGAACAGAGCTATGGGCACATCATGTTGCACAAAAGCTGCTGTGACTTAACTTGCAAACACCCAAATGGCTTCTTCCTTCTCAAGAAGATCCTGATGTATCATTGACTGCCCAGCCGAATGAAAACTGATAGACAAAAAGAAGAAGTACCATTGTGATGCTGTATGTTGAGTCATTGCCCTGGTGCAACAAAATAGGCAGAGTATTCACCAGCTGGGATGGAGTCGCTTCTTTCTTCAAAGATGCCGTTAGAACCAAGGAGAAGAAGAAGTAAACTCCCTTCACTCCACCTCTTCAAATAGTCTTTAAAAAAACCCCAACTTTTAATGATAAGTTATTGCTCGTATTGATTATACGTAGGCTGCTTTGGAAGCCTTGTCAAGTGAAAAGCAGGTAGAAAACGCTTAAAATAAGTAAAATATTGCACTGAGGCCACAGCTGCAATTACAGCCACACTGTTGTGCAGCCCCACACAAGGATTTGCTAGTAACCCTTTCAAGGCAATAGCAAAAAGATGGCACATAGCTGCACGAAAATGCATGTCAGAAACTCAGTGTAGTTCTGGATCAGCTGTCTTGTTTTCATTCTTAAATGACTGCTAGAGAAAGAGTGATTACATTCCCAGTCCTGATTCTTAATTTCCAAGCCAGGTTCCTTGAGTAGTTCTGCAGCACAAGTGGGTGGGTAGGTGTTGAGCTTGCCACTCACCACTTCGTCAGGAGACAGTTCCAAATGCCATAGCCAGGAGACAAGCTACTAGCAGCAGTCCTTTGCTGGCCAACCTGGTCATGGGTGATGAGGTAATGCAGTGTGTAAGAAGAGATTCTCCCCTTAGTCCAGTGGTTGCCAAATATTTGGGTTCCAGGTGCACATTGGGAATTTCAAGAAAGTGCCAACATGCCGGTCACAAAATGGCTCCCACCAAAGATGTAGCCTAACAGTAAATAACTGCCCCCTCCAAAACAGCAGAAAAAGAAAAGTTGGGAAGATAAAACGGTTCAAATATGGACAAACATATTCTTCTTCTTCTTCTTCTTGTTAGCAAAATATGTTAGAAGGACATTCTTTCCCCCCCAGACACTGCTACTGTGTTACCCCAGACATTGCTACTGTGGTCTCCTACTGGTGTGCTGCTGTAGATTACAGCTAGAAAATAAAAGATAAGTGAATCCAGGAATAGTTTTGAATTGAGGAAAGACATAACTCGCTGGCAAGTTGTTGTTGTTGTCTTGCTGTCTTTTGTGGAATAGAAAAGAATAGAAATACAAAGAGAACACACCGAAAACACATTACAAACTCACCAGAATAGTAGTTGAACAATACTGGCCCAGACTAGTGTGATGTTTGAAGCTGAATGTCAACTACAAGCTTGTCAAAATGAAGGGTGAATGGGGAGGTGATAATAATAATGTTTCTGCTTTTGCACCCTCTTCTCCTCTCCCCAAAGAACTTGGAAACAATCCCTGTTATAGGCAAGGCAGGAAGAAAAAATTGATGATAACAATGACACCATTGAAATGGGTTCCCCACAAAGCAGCAGTGACTACCAGACAAATATGATCGTTGTTATCACTATCATCATTATGATGCTTCTGCACTGGTCTGTCCCAGTTGGTGTGCAGTCAGTGGTCTATGGGGACTAAGCTAGTCCCCTAAATGTTCCCCGCCTTCTTCCCAAAACCTGGGAAGCTTCTGCCCGGCTTAGGAAAAGACACACAATGCTTACGCGCGTGATGTAACCCATCCCCCATCACCTTTGCAAGCTGGCACCTGTGGAACTAACTGTTTCCCCATGGAAAATTTCACCACACACCACTGGTCTGCCCCTTGCAACAACTTAGGAACAATCCTTGCAATAGGGCATGCAGCAGAAACAAGAAAGTGTTGCCATATTCTCCCCCTCTCCTTTTCAAATGAGGCCTATCTCAGTCAGCTGCCTGTTCTACGTGACAGCAGACAGCAAAATAAACACAGCAGCAGTGGGAGGATTCCCCAGTTTCTTCCCACACATTTTCAAAAGGTTTATCAAGCAACTACCCGCTGTCTGTACCACGTGGCTGGCAGGCCGCAAAATGAGTGATAGGTGATTCCCATGCTGCCTGCCAACTGCTTAGGGTTGCCATACATCCAAAATGTCCCGGACATGTCCGGGAATTAATGATCGAAAATAGTGTCCAGGAGGGAATTTCTGAAAATCAGTAAAATGTCTGGGATTTTGAAACTTTGGGTTTCCTTTAAAAAAAAGTTCAACAACTGTTATGTCCTGAGTTTTACTTCTAGAAATATGGCAACCCTAAACGGCTCCGTGTGGCTGACAGGCAGCAAAACAAAACTAATGGGCGGATTCAAGCAGGAGAAGAAGAGGGAGAAACAGCAGTTCTTTAGGACTCCAGGGATTCCTATTGCCTGATGTCCAAATAGTTCACTTACCAATCACATCTCCAACTACTAGCCGGGAGCAGACAGCCTGGCTTATTTCACAGTAATCAGTTAAAAGCATACCAGCACATACTGCTTCATAACTTTATTTCTAGAAGGGCTAGAAACTTACTTTTCAAAAAATCGAAAGCTCAGAGTCTGGGGCCCCTGCTGGGGGTGCCAATGAAAGCCTTCACAGCCACCATGGTGCCTGTGGATGGCAGACTGACAACCCCTGCCTTAGACAGACCATTGTTTTAATCTGTTGTCATTTTTAGTTTTTATTATGGCCAGAAGCCTCGAAAGCTGGGAGTGGCTTGGGCCTCTCTGGATCTCTGAGAGGACTTGTTTGTCAGCAGCATCCAGGGATAGTGCAGTTGATGATGTTAGTGGTCCACATGGGCACTGCTGGTCCTTTTGCGCAGTACACAGATTCTAGCAAATCCTTCTTTGGTTACCACCTTGGGCCTTTGGTCCTTAAGGGTATGGCAGCCACCCACCTCCGGTCACCACTTATTGACATGATGTCTCCCTATGTGCCACCTCACTGGCCATCACTGGAGATGCTTAGCATTCAAGGGTAGCATGCAGAGTGATTCTTAGGACTGTACAGCATCATGCATACAAACTTTTTGCAGAATGAGTTGCCCACATGACCCACTCGTAGGCAACGTGTTAACCGCCAGTTACGAGAATATTTGGGTAACTTCTGTGAAGAAATGGGTAACAATACAGAAATAGCAAAATGTAACTTACTGTTGCATAGCGCAATGTAAACAGCTGTTAATGATCCTACTTTCACAGCAAGATAGTCAGAATTAAGTGAGCTGCCCTCTATGACTTTGTGTGTTAGCGTTGCAGCCGAGCGGGGGGGGCGGAATAGTTATAATGATATTCTCACTTAGAATCTTGCTTGCCTGTAAGTGGTCTTCTTGTTAGGTTTTGTTTTGTTTTGTTGAACTTTGTGTTGTCATAATAGGGTTTTTCATTAATTGTTACAATTTTATAAATACTGCACAACAATAAAACAAGTGGTTAGGGACTCTAAACCAACGAGGCCCTTTATTTGTGGCCAAAGATTTGCATACAAGCAGCAGGGCTTGCTTCCTTTTCTTTTTTCCAGTCCCCTCCCCTCCGCCCACACCAAATCACTGCACTGCATCACTCTTTACTGCTGCAGTGCATGCTGATTTTTTTAACAGGAGATTTTAACATTGGGAAATTCTCTGGCATAAAGCCTGTTGAGATGAGTTTAGTGTAAATGGGAGTTGCCCTGCATAATTTCCCAGTAGATTGTGTGGGACATACAGAAGGAGCAAACAACAAAGGGGCAGTTGAAAGGAGGCTGGTGGTCATGCCATCTTTTTGTTTTCAGATCTGACTGAAATGAGTTTTCATTCAAAACTTCTCAGAAGTCTCCTCAGCAAATTTCAGAGTTGACTATTCCAATGATCTCTGGTTTATAAAACGTTGAGCAAGTATTTTAATAACTATATTTAATAACCACTAGTATTTCATTCCAGTGTTTGCTCTTTAATGGTTTATATTTTGTATTTGGCAGGACTGATGTAGTAGTGACCTTCAACCTTCTTACCTCCAGGGCAGAGTTTCTTCACTCCCTTGTCTGCCAAAAAAAAACCAAAAAAACTTGGTAGCTGAGCTAGATGACTGGTTGAATCAGTGAACACATCTGCATATCTTTAGCTAGGACAAAGCAACGGGAGCTCACCGCGTTGCACAGATTCGAACCGCAGACCTACTGATCAGCAAGCCCAAGAGGCTCAGTGGTTTAGTCCACAGCATTCCCTTCTTTAAAAAACATTAATAAATAACAACTGTGGGGTGCCCTAAACAGAAGCAGCAAGTTAAATTCTCCCATCCCTGTTTCAATAGAAATCTACAGAAGGCAACATCTTGGAGTAAACAAAAGCTTTGGCAAAGTATTCCCCCCCCCAAAAAAAAAGTGTGTGAGGGGAAAGGGTTAGGCTCCCCAAAACTGCTGCTATTAAAAAGAAAGTGTCCATACAAACCTGACCATGCATTTAATGCATTCTGAACATTCAGCTGTGGCTGTTCACTGTAGATCAGTAGTGGTGACCAACCTGTCTCTGAAGAAACTTGTCTGATTTCCTAATCTTCTCATTGAGGAACACTAAAGGCTACTCAACACCTGAACTATTGAAAGAGATACCAGCAAGCCTGAAACATACTGATTTTGAGGGGAAAGTTTCACGTTGAAAATGTGAATTTTAATTATGAACTCAAAATTTCTCGCTGCAGATTCGCATAGTGATTTTGGGAAGAAGAAGATGAAAAAAGCCCATGTCTTATTTTGAGTATTCAGTTGAGCTCTATTCCTATTAGGCTTCCCCCCAACATTTAGCTGCATGCTTTACTTGCTAGATTTCTACATGTAAAATCACTGTGAAAGGCAGGTCCCCCTACAAACTAGCAGCTCTTTGCATTTGGGCTTTGTATTTACACCTGGGAAGATAAACATGCGAGGGGAAGGGGAGGGGCTCCCCTCCCCATGCCTCATCTTTATCCCATCAAAAGCATGCCACAATCAGGGTTCTAAACCAAGAAGGAAGGCTCTCTGAACAGAGTAGGGTTCCCCCTTCAGACTTTCACACTCAGTCTCATGGAGGGCTATAAACTCAGTTAAGAGTGACAAACCAGAGAGAGTGGGCTTGGCAGTGTGCCCCCACTCCACCCCATGGTTTTGTTCAGTGCTTTTTTTTTTTCTTTAAAAAATATTCAGTTTCTTACTCATATTGAAATACTGCCCCTCAATGAGGCCAAACTTAGATTCACAAAATGTTTAGGGGGTATGCGTACCCCTGCGTCCCCTCTCCCCCAAGAAAAAAAGCACTGGTTTTGTTTACAATACAAATAAATACAGCACCCAAAGAGGCCTAAAGTGGGGCAAACCTGTTTAAGATAGAATCCTGTTGAACTAGCTCCTTAAACCTACAGAGGTGGCTGTCAGATTGCTGCTGCAAAACAGTAAATGAATTCTAGCAATGTATTTTCTTTCTTGTTTTTAGGCATGTAGATATCACAGTGGCGGTCAGCATGCATAAAAGAAGACTGGATATAGCATAAAATAAACACAGCTCACTATGCAGCAAATAGCAAGATAAAAACAATAGTGAAATAAAGGAAATATCTACTGATGTAGATACTCGTTTGCTTTTTTTTTTACCCATTTATGCCACATTTCAGCTGAGAGGGAATTATAGGACTAGGATATAGGGAGGAAAGTATTTGAAAACATTTTTTTCTGCATTCAATTGATTGGCTTTGTGGAGCATGTCACTTGCCTATTGTTATAACAACTGTATATAGAAAATAGCGTTAGGGTAGCTAGGCACTAAAGGAAATCCTGGTTCTGTCAAGGGAGATGGTGATTGTTGGGGGGGAAATGGCTCTAGGCGATCTTTAGTAAGTGTTGGGCATATGCCTCCTCGTTGTCACTATGGATATTTTGTTCAGCCAAGGAATATTGCATAAGAAGGAACTGATGAAATAAATGGTACCCAAAATGACTATAGAAATATGTGCATGCTGTTTGTGGGAGGAAGAGTGGAAGAATCCCTCCCCCTGCCTTGGTCATACTTGATGCTTTTTGTTCAACAACACTGACCCAACTCCCACATAAATGCTCTACAGAAAATCACAGCCCACCTACGTAATTCATTTTGCAATGCACTTGGAGGCCGTAAGTGCTTAAAGCGCTTTAATATTTCAGCAGATCGGCATGAAAGCGCAGTGTGGCGTAGGTTATAATCTGAAATTGACAGCTACTATTGGCACATACATTGTTAAACAAACACAGGGCCGTATACCCAGCTGAGCAAATCAATTAATCATTCAAACTGCTCTATGAATGTATAATTTGCACATGAAATTGGTCATGTTTTCATTCTTGTTCTGGCAGACATTTCTCAGTTGGTTTTAGCCACCTTTCCTTTAGAAATGGCCAAAAGTGAAACTGTAGGAAGTAAAAATTGCAGAAACAGGAAAATTTGCAGGAAATAGGGCAAGAAACCTCATGTGGAACTATTATATGTTATCACAAAATCCTTTTAGTTATCATTGTGTGAGAGAGAGAGAGGAGGAGGGGGGAGAGAGAGGGAGAAGGAGAGAATGTGTGTGTGTGGCCATTGTAGAGCATTTTAATTATTTGGATATTTTCCTTTGCAGGAGTCTCTGCCATCACAAAACACAAAAATGATTTCGTCTATACTAATTTCACAGATGATTGATGAGAATAAATCAAAAGAAAATAAGGCTCCTTTCCCTATGAAGTCTGTAATCACCCAGTCTGATGCTTATCGCATGAGCCAATCTTTGGCTAATCATAGTTCAGTCAACATTAATAGAGCATTCATATTGCTTCCCAGAAGATTAGGAATTCAGATTTCTTCAGATGACAATGTATTTGGAACAGACTCCCATACCAAAGAGGAGACGCAGTGTCAGAGCCAGAGGAAAGGTTTTGCTTCCATCACAATCACCGCTAGACGAGTCGTTCCACCTTCTCACAGCATGATGCAGGTGGATGCTTCCGACCCTGCTTGTTTGAAATGCCGAGGAAGAAGTAAGCTGCTAATGAACACTGCTCCTGCTTCAAATGTGACTGGGCTAGATCATCTCTGCAGACCTTTCCACGCACAAAGATGTTGTCAAAATGGAAATGCCACTGAAATAAAGGTTTCTGAACCCTGTCCGCAGCCATGCACGGAGCAATCTGGCTGCACATCTAGCACTGAAAATAAAGAGAACAGAAGGACCCCTCCAAGAAACAGCCACAAGAAACAAGCACCAATTTCCTTCACTTCAAGCATTCACTTCAGCATTTCCCAGCGGTGTCCAAACACAATATATTACATAGACAAGTCTCTCTCAGTGCCTGTAGATCAACCTCGGACTAAGAACCAAAAAATGCATAGGTCAGTCATGTCTTTCAATATAAATTGCAGTTCCCCCACTTTAACGCCAGATGGAGTGGATGGTTTAGCTAATGGAGAGCTAATCACAGAAGTACTTAAGACAAAGCTCCCAGAGGAGAGCAAGGCTCCACACAGAACAATTTGGAATGCAGATCTCAAGGAGAACTACTTGGATGAAAAACAGACATCGGAAAAGGAACCGTTAGGGACTGAATATCTCCAGAACGGTACCTTTCCATCTGAAACCCTGCCAGTTGTGGATAGCCTTCAAGGACATGATAATTTAAAGCTAACACAGAGTAATGATGGGAATTCAAGTGACAATCACAGTACATTTTCTCCTCACATTCCTCATTGGACTTACGATGAAGGTGAGTAGGTTAAATAAACTCATCCTTGTTAGATCAGATATCTAGAACAGAATTCATCCACCATTCTTTTAACGCTGCCACTAGCTTTTTTTTTAAAGTGCCTTTAAAAGTAAATAAACATATGGTGATTCTGAGGGCCACTTCATATATAACATTCACATGAAGAATAGTGCTGGCTTGCCCCAAATATGAGTAGCCCTGAATACAAACTTAAATGGCTAGGTGGCGCTGTGGGTTAAACCACTGTGCCGTTTGGGCTTGCCGATCAAAAGGTCGGCTGTTCAAATCCGGGGTGAGCTCCCGTTGTTTGGCCCCAGCTCCTGCCAACCTAGCAGTTCGAAAGCACACGGGAAGGTAAACTGCATTTCTTTGCACTACTCTGGTTCGCCAGAAGCGGCTTAGTTATGCTGGCCACGTGACTCGGAAAAACTGCCTGTGGAAGCGGACAAACGCCGGCTCCCTCGGCCTGTAAAGCGAGATGAGCTCCGCAACCCCAGAGTCGTTTGCAAGTGGACTTAATTGTCAGGGGTCCCTTTACCTTTACCTTATGAGATTATGCTTCGGACAACAAGCATATTGCTGCAGTTCCCAATTGACACCTTTGACTGTGCAGGCTCCCAGAAAGGACCTTGCGACTGCTTTGTTCCTGTGGCTCATTGTTAGCTCATTGTCTGAATTGGGACTCATGGTTTATCTCTCTTTACACTCTCTCCAAGAACACACCGTCACATGTTCTTTACACGGTTCTGATGACCGATTAAACCAAATCTTGGCTTAGGTCAAGGTCGTGCAGCAGTAACAGCCATGGGAGCAGCAAAGGGGCTGCAGGCAACCCTCTGGTTAGCTTCATGTTTGCATCGTCTTGATAAGCTATCATTTGGCCTACTTGTATCTTTGGTAGCTGAAGTCCATAATGATATTCCAGGGTAAGCACAATCTTGACCAAGTTCTGTGAATTATATCTCAGAACATTTTAACAACCTGGAAAGCAGGTCCATGCTCGGGGTAGAAAGCTGGGGTTTGTTTTAAAGTGGAACCCCCAGTACATACAGGATTCCAAGGTTGAAGTCCTCCTTTATGCACCCAAGTGTTACACCAGCTCACACCTCCTGTACTTTTCCCCACACCAGAAAAGCCAGAATTACATTTGCTCTGGTTTCCTTTTATTACTGTAGTAATGGCAAAGGATGGCTCCTGGTACAGCAAAAAGGGGGGTGCCCAATAGAGGCTAACTCATTTGCAGTCTGTAAAAGAATGATCCTAACAACTGGCAGAGGGTCTTCTCGGTAGTGGTGCCCGCCCTGTGGAACACCCTCCCACCAGATGTCAAGAAATAAACTACATTCCAACTTTTAGAAGACATCTGAAGGCAGCCCTGTTTAGGGAAGTTTTTGACATTTGAAGTTTTATTCTGTTTTTAATATTTTGTTGAAAGCCGCCCAGAGTGGCTGGGGAAACCCAGCCAGATGGGTGGGGTAGAAATAATAAATTATTATTATTATTATTATTATTATTATTATTATTATTATTCCACAACAAGCTTATAAAGCAGAAAAGGTAAGGAAATATACAGTAGGAGACCCCTCATAATTTATGCACCACAATCCTATACATGTCTGCTTAGAAGTAAGTACCATTTGACTTCAGTGGGACTTGCTCCTAGGTAAGTGTGTGTTGCATTGCAGCCTTAATCACTCACTGTCTCATATTCCAGCAGGTATTGATTGGTGAGGTGCATGCTTTATAGTATGCTGCAATATGTGTTAAGAACATCCAGAGAGAATTTAGATAGGCAGTACTCACTTGTGTAAGCAGTTGGGCACCTAGTGTGCAGTGGAGGTCAAAAGGCAAGTCATGTCTCTTCCTTCCTAACCTGGAACTAGTCTGGGTCAAATGGTCAGTCAGATCCCTGCACAGCGCTCAGTGTCAACTTGTCCTACCCTCTCATTCCTTTGCATAGACACATGGGAAAGATGCTTGTGTGTGATGTCTCTTTTAATAATGCTGATACACTGTTGTGAGTATGAATCCTGGCTGCGGTCCAACATGAACTGCTGAGCTCAGATCTCAGTGGTTGCACCCTTTAGCCCCATAATGTTAAACATAATTAAGAGAATTCTGTGTGGCTGTAGGACTGTTTCTTATGGTTTATTACATGCTAGACGTAGCATTTGGTGTTCCTTAAAAGAGTCTGGAATCAATATATCTTAAAATAATTTTGTTCATAGAAGTTGCAGTTTCTTTGAGGCAGGGTGAAAACAACCCATGCAACTCTGCATTTGCATGCAGTTAATAAAATACAGCAGTTTTAAGTCTTAAGAAATGTTTGCTAGCTGTAATGATAGTTCAGTAATGGAACCATGTGCATTGGAAAGGAAAGTTTCAAAAAGCAAGTCAGCTTAACTTTGTTCAAGGATAATAAAACACTGTCACTTCTGCATTAAGGACAATAGAATGAACAAGGTGACCTCCCATGGTACCATCCTTCCTTGAAATTGTATAAATTCAAAGTAACAGTTTACGAAATTTTGGTTGGCTTTCTTTTTTAGCTATGCTAATGTGATATCTTCCTTTATTCTCTAAAGGGGGGCTGAGGAAACCAGCCAGATGGGTGGAGTATAAATAATAAAATTGTTATTATTAAATTATTATTATTTTCTTAGGGACAGAGCATATGCATTTCATACAGAAGGATGCAGGATCAGCCCCTGGCATCTATGTGAAATGGATTTTAGGTAGTAGTGCTAGGAAACTTCTGACAGACCCAAGGGAGCTGCTACCAGGCAGAGAAGACAGTATTTGGCTTGTTGGACCATTGCTCTTGTGCATTGTTATAGAATCACAGAATCTTAGAGTTGGAAGGGACCCCGAGGGTCATTTTGTCTAATGCAGGAATCTCAGCTAAAGCATCCATGACAGATGGCTGTCCAACCTCTGTTTAAAAACTTCCAAGGAAAGAGATTCCACCACCTCTTGTGGGAGTCTTGTTCCACTGCTGAATAGGTCTTACTGTCAGAACGTTTTTTGTGAATGTTTAGTTGAAATCTCCTTTCTTGCAACTTGAAGCCATTGGTTCAAGTGCTACTCTTCAGAGCAGGAGAAAACAAGCATGCTCCCTCCTCCATGTGACAGCCCTTAATATATTTGAAGATGGCTATCATATCTCCTCTCAGTCTCCTCTTTTCCAGGCTAAACATACACAGCTCCTTCAAGCACTTCTCATCATGCTTAGTTTCCAGACCCTTGATCATCTTGGTTGCCCTCCTCTGCACACATTCCAGCTTGTCAATATCCTTCTTAAACTATGGTGCCCAGAATTGGACAAAGTATTCCAAGTGTAGTCTGACCAAGACAGAATAGAGTGGTACTATTACTTCCTTTGATCTGGACACCATACTTCTGTTGATGCAGCCTAGAATAGCATTAGGGTGTGTTTTTTGCTTTTTTTTTGCTGCTGTATCATTCTCTTGACTCATGTTAAGCTTGTGGTCCTCCAAGACCCTTAGATCCTTTTTACGTATACTGCTAGTAAGCCAGATGTCCCCCATTTTATATTTGTGCATCTGGTTCTTCCTGCCTAAGTGCAGAACCTTACATTTGTCCCTATTGAAATTCATTCTGTTAGCTTGCACCCAGTGCTCCAATCTGTTAAGGTCATTTTGAATTCTGATTGTCTTCTATGGCATTCTCTACCCCTTCCAGTTTGGTGTTATCTGCAAATTTGATGAGCATCCCCTCATTTCCTTCATCCGAGTAATTTATAAAGACATTAAATGACAACGGGCCCAGGACAGAACCCTGCAGCACCCCACTTGTCACTTTTTTCCAGGATGACAAGGAACCATTAATGAGTACTCCTTGGGTTCAGTCAGTCAACCAGCTACAAATCCACGTAACAAATCAGTGTCATTTGTTCCCATGGTATAATATGTGAATATGCCTTCTGAGAGGTTCCCACCCAGTAGCATGATTTTTGGGTCCCCTTATTGCATTCTTCCTGCTTTTAACATTTTAAATAGAACTAATTAATAACGACTCAAAAGGTCATGGCCTTTCTTGTTGAGATAAAAAAAATAATGAGTAGTCAATTACCTGTCAGCCGTTTAGCAGTGACAAATTGTAGGAAATGAGTAATATTCATGAGCCTTCATTAGAATTGGTGTTGAATTATACCTTCACATGAGAGATGGGAAAGATCTATTAGGTCATCCAATCCAATCTGCATATAAAATGCTGTATGGCTTTACAGTTTAATTACTTGCAGCAATGCAGACCTGATGTTAAGTATGAGAGACAAATGTCTTTCTGCTTTGCGGTAGGACATCTCTGGGTGTGCCCCTTCAAAAACACAAACATAAACCCAACAAAGGACATTTCAAATATAAGTTGATACTCCTAGGGGGCTACATTTGTGGAGCATGAAAAGTAGGTTCTAGTTAGATAACTATCGGAAAGGCTAGAACAATCAGAAACTGAAATTATTTATTAATGTGAGATTTCAACATAACATTAACTAGCTAAACTTGTATTGCTATGACATATACTTATAACCTGTGCTTATATAGTACAGGTTTTCAATCATAATTATATAACCAAACTTCTGTTTTATGCAATTTTTTCTAAACCCATTAAGCCTGTTATTGTGGCTGTTCCCATTCCTATCTTCTGGGTGAAAACAGTATTTATTTATTCATACAAAATGTGTATTCTGCCCTTCTGGTGTCTAACAACAATTAAAACCCACCATAAAACCCACTACAGTCATTGTTGTCCCCAACACACTGTTATCTAAGATATAAATACAGTATAATAGAAACAGGCAAGTGGAGCAAATTAACAGAAAATCATTGGCTAAAAACTTATCTATTGATAAAACAAAAATCTGCCCTAAAGAGGAAACACCCAAAGGGTTGCATAAGATAAAAAGTTTGAAAATTTAGGTGCAGCTATAGGCAAGTAGTGATGTAGTAGTCGGCAGGTTAGTGCCTGAAACACTGGAATTTATTGGCTGTGCAACAACCTTGAGTTAGCAGCCTCTTAGAGGTACTTCAGATTAGATTTCTGAATCAGTAGTGCTGTGCAACTGAATATGCTAAGCAGGTGCCAGATTTTGCAATTTTATTTTATCCAGAGCTTTCCATTTAATTTTTATTGTCACATTTCCTGACAGTAGACTCCACAGCTTGCAAACAGAGTTTGACTTGCAATTGAACAGTGGAGCTTAATAACAGGTGGCAGCTGAAGATCTGTCAGTTAGGAATACGTCTCGTTGATTCTGGAGAATATGTAAAGTGATGGATCTCCAAGTTCTGATCACTTTCTTTGGCACACTATAAATAGGTAAATGTTGCTTGAGTGAGTTTGTGAGTAACATATATAAAACTGAAAAGTGCTAATGGACCTCCCAGTTAATAATAATAATAAAAGCCAGGAATATTGAGCATTTTCTTTTTCCCAATGATGAAAACATAAGAAAGTTTGCTTTGATTTTTTTTTTTTCTCTCTCTCTTAAATAATGATGACCCTGATTATTTTTCTCTGACGCATCTAAAATGGCCACAGCTGAGGAGGAGGGCAAGAAAAGAGGGCATTGGAAAGAAAATTATTCTATGAAGGAACGTAATGATGCTGAGACCATTGTACTCTCCCCCCTTGAGTACATTTACTGTCATCATATTTCTCATAATTTGTCCTTTGGGAATCTCTCCCATGTAGCTGGTGGCTCATGTGTGCTGCTGTGTTGGCCGCACAACAATGTGGATAATATATATGTTCATTCATCTGACATGCTGCAGTTGGCAAAGGACTTTCTCTCATTGTTATGGGTTGAATTAGCTTGTTTCCATGTACATCCCAGCCTTACAATTAAAGGTGTTGATTTTTTATGGTAATGCAGATATATTTGCTAGACAAAAACCTGCCTTTGCAACCATCAGCTGCACCATTGTCACATCAGGAACTGTTTTGTTTTGTTCTATGAACATTATGGACAATTTCCTTTATGGTACTTTAGCATGTTATTCATATACTCAGTGTGATACAGAATCACACCTTTGACCAGATTTGAATCTAGATTGGATGCAAACGACAAAAAACACGACCTTTTTATTACATCCCAATGAGAAACTCACATAAGGAACCTTGACTTGCTATTCAGTATTTCCAAGCAAATGCCCTTAAAGTCACTAGCCTCTGACCACCAAGCCACATTGTACTTATTTTGAGGATGACATCACAATGTCTTTCATTCCCATTCTCATGGATACTGCATTGACATCAGTGCCCTTTTATGCCATAATCTTTGCTCCAAATGGACAATGTTCACATTTTAAAGCTTGGTCAGTGTCTTTCATTGCCCTACCCTAAGCACAAACGTGCTACATAGAAGATACAGAACCGGGCCAATGGGATGACTTTACCAGATGTCTCGTAAATATTGGGTAAGCGGTAAGTTCTGTGGGGAAAAAATCTTGTTCATGATGGTGATAAAGTTGGGTGTGTGGGTGTGGGTGTGTGTGTGTGTAATTGCCACTGGTAGCAAGTGTGGCTTTGAATCTATATGTTTCAAAGCTTCACAGATCTTCAGCATTGCCCACATGGAATAGCAAAGAATTATCACCAGCACCAACACACACACACACACACACACACACACCACCAAAAACCCCTTCCACCCTGGCTAGCATGAGACAGCTTTCAGTGTCACAGTGATTCCATTGCTCTACTCCTGTCCAGCCCCAAGTTAGGATTGTTCTTCCTTACTCTCAAACTAGCTTTGTGCTGATGATTGTAGCATTCATGGAAAACTTTTGTTGTTGTGATGTAACAGATTGTAGGGCATCCTCTTTTCTCTATAGTTGCATTACTTCTACAGTTTTCTAGCTAAGGCTTGCAATGCTGTGATGAACAGAATGATTAAGCATCTCATGTTTAGCCTCCCTTTCAAGAAGCCATAAAATTTGTATCTGAGCCAGCAAATCAGGGACAATGGGAAAACATGAAAAGGAAATGTTTCAAGTTAACCTCAAAGGAAAATAGGAGCCGATTTGATTGTAACTTGGATTCACGAACACCTACAACGATGAAACTCTAGGTCCCCATAGTTATTATATTTGTTATATGTTTAACAAAATTTATATACCACTTGATTGTAAGAAAACCTCTAAGTGGTTTGCAAATATATAAAACAAAGCATTAAATTTATTGATTAAAAATAACTGGTATTTAAAATCAATCAAAAGAGTATTAAAAACTTCATAAGCACATAAGGAGATAAAACAACCCATCAATAGGCAGGGAGTAGTGTAGGTCCTGCTACACATTGATTTCTTACAAGCGTGGAAAAAGTATTATGTGGTATCTGTAACAGTACTAGTTCTGCATACTGCATACTGCATACTGAAGCGGCCGAGTGGACATTTATAGGGAAAGGTGATCCCTGCAAATAAACTGGCCCCAAGGTGTTAAGTGCTTTATATACTACTAGTAACACCCTGACCTTGGCCCAGTAGCAAATGAGCAACCACTACAGATCTCTTAGCACAGGTGTCATATACTGGCAGGGTCTCATTCCTGTGTGCTGCAACATTCTGCACTGACTGCAGCTTCCAGATCAAACACAAGGGAACCGTTACTACAATCTTGAAGTCATAACTATAAAAGCATGTTGTTGTTGTTGTTGTTGTTGTTTAGTTGTTTAGTAGTGTCCGACTCTTTGTGACCCCATGGACCAGAGCACGCCAGGCACTCATGTCTTCCACTGCCTCCTGCAGTTTGGTCAAACTCATGCTGGTAGCTTCGAGAACAATAAAAGCATGTAGCTAGAGTTTAATATAAATAAGGGGTATATGAAATATATAGCAATGGGTATGTTTACAACGTTGAAATCAGTTCTGGCTTTTCCCACTGGGGGAGCTGCCTTAATACCAATTTCATATAATGTGCCTTCAGAGAACTCGCAAGAAGGTGGCGGTTGAGTTTTGTGTAGAAGTTTGATCCATGATATAGATCTGTTACAGCAGTACTTTTACTGTACAAATGCTCAGGCTGTGTAAAACTTAAGTGTCTGTTCCAGATCTCTAAACCTGTCTGCACCCGAGATTAGTTTGGTGATGCCCCCATCACAGCATCTCCAACACTTGTTTCTGGGTTTCTGCTGCTGTTGTAGTGCACTGTTGTCATTCAGTTGCACTGCAATTTAACTTCCTAAGGAGATGGCAGCACAGGGAGACAGAAGAAGCTATGGAAAAACTTGGCATAGTGGAGAAAGGAGACCGGGATAGCAGAAAGCAGCTTCCAAGGCGGCTGTGCAGAGGGGCAGATCCCAGTGGTTTGAGACCAGAAGTGATTGTTGCTAAATAGCATGGTTTCACCAGTAACATCTACTGATACAAAACGTGTGGAATGACATCATCCTACCCCAGCAAAAAATGCTGCGGAAGGGGGACAAAGAAACCCTTCACAAGCTGCTTTCACCACATGGATCTTGTGTCATTGGGCAGTATGGGAGACAGAGGAGGAGAAACATGAAGCTGCAGTTTCAGTGGCAACCACAGTCTGCCATACTGGTCTGGTTCACACATAATGCTAACCCATGGTTTATGAAACTAGTTTAATAAACGATGGTTTGGTATTATGTGTGGACCAGGCTAATGTTGAGTTCTTATTGTTTGAAAATAAAAATACCTTAACACAGCAGGCTCAAAGTTTAAGCCCCATGTAAATGCAAAACATTTCTCATGGAGAGTCCTTGAATCATGGTTTTTATGACAGGAATTTTCACTTTGCTCAAGTTTATCAGTGTGTTCTAGTTTACCACAGGGGACTGTATTCGCAAGAGGGTATCACTATAGCTCTGGAGGCAATGATGGTGTGTATCTGTCTTGAGTGACTCATAAATTGGCAGTATCATTCTTACAAATGGGGCTAAGTTGCTTTAAAAGTAGGTTTGCATGTCACATGGTGCATTTACTGTGTTTTTAGATGGTTCACATTAGTAGGCTCTTAGTCTAATATCCTGTAGCTTTGACTCGATGTGTGTGGCTTTAATTTACCTGACTAAAACAATAAAACCTCAGCTCTCCAGAACACACATATGCAACCATCAGGAATAATTAGGTGGTTTTGTCATCCTCCCTACCAGCTGTCCAACACTAATCTGCTGACTCACACTCCTGGCACAAATTAGTATTAGGTGTGCAAACAAGCTAACACAGCTGTTCATTGCTATTAGGCTCTTAACACTTTCATTGCCTGAATAATTTGCCATTTATACAGCTTCTGGTATCATCCTTAGATCTTCTATTTGAGTGGTCATTATTTATATAACACCATCAATGTGTGTGGTGGCACTTCACAGAGGACAAGGCCCCTGCCCTAAGTTGCTTACAGTCTAAAATTTGACACAGAGGAAATAGAAGAAAGAGGAAGCAGCGGGTAAAAGGAGAAAGATGATATGATGATTCAATTTACATGCATGTTGGCTTGGTTATAGCCTTAGAAACTAAGGCTGATAGCAGCATGCACATCATACATTTAAATCATACGACTTCCCCCAAAGAAACCGCAGAACTATAGTTTAAGGGTCCTGGGTGTTGCAGCTCTGTGGGGTGTTAACTACCGTTCTCGAGATTTGGTGGTGGTGGGGCCTTCTGTATGCAAGGCAGTTGCTTTCCCATTAACCTACAGCCCTTCTCCCATGTGTGCTAGAACTCTGGGACCACAGGGGAAAATGTGCCCTGCTGCCTGAAGATTAAGAAAAACAAACAGGAGGATTGAAAGGTTTGGGCAGGCACCTAGGGAGAAGTGCTAAGCTCTGTTGTGCCCTGGGCACCATGCTGGAGAAGCCAGGACTGCGGGTAACTTTGCACTGCCTTCTTAAAAACAGGAAAGAAGACCCATGACTGCCCATGACAGTATTTTCCTTTAACAAGTATTTTCCTACAAAAAAAATATTCACAGAATAAGGACCAGCTGCCTGGCAATGTTTGCTTTGTAAAAGAGATTGCTTTTCTACAGCATAATCAAAAAGCCATCTTAAGGAAGGCAGCAAAGTTGGTTTGAGGCATGGCTAGTTTATTTTTTTTGGGGGGGGGAACCCCAAATAAAAAATAGCATGGGCACATTTGGGATATATGAAACTTTGAAGAGTTGAGTGGGGGGAAAGCATGTTTTGACCTTTATGTTTTTTCCCCTTTGTATCTTACTGCATCAACAAACTGTGTAAATTGTGCAGTTGTTAATATATACACATACAGACACACATTTTACTAATGGAAGCGTTTCTTTTTGTCTCCGCTATTTTGTTCTCACAGGTTTCCCTCTGCATTAGACTTTCATGTCTTTTTTCATTAGCTTTAAAGTATTCCTTCAACTGGGATAATAGCAAAACCCTATCTCCATCCAATTGCAATTTGAGCTGTTCTCTGTGGGTTGCATATATTTCCAGTTTGTTGCTTGGAGAGCTAGAAATACCACTCTAGATATTCTTAATGAGAGATTCATGCCTTATTCCCTAAACAATACAATGAAAATGTTCCCAGAATATGAAAAGTGAGCAGTGTGATCTCAGCTTTTTAAGCACCCCTTTCTCTCTTTTGTGTGTGGCTGTGAGTTTCCTGTAAATTATTTGCAACATACTCGACAGTAAATAATTGACAGCTGTTTGTATTTTATTTTGGCTCTATATATGAAAGGAAGAGCCAGATTTGGGTCCATTTTTGAAAGATTTAATTGGTAAAAGAAAATATTTATCAAATGTAGCTCCAAAAATTACTCAATGTTTTCACATCTTTGCCAGATAAATGGCACAGACTGTGGGGTTTGATTTTCGCTTGTGTTTGCAACTAACACTTTAAATTGCTATAGCTAGTAACTACAGCACAGTCTGTCTCTGCGTAATCAACCCCTGGATAGGGAACTGACATTGCTTTATAACTCAGTGAATACACATGTTCCTTACTCTCTCCCCTTGTGAGATCTATTCCTTGGGGAACCATTTCAACAACTTGCCATACTGGGTGAGATACAAATACAAGATTCTCTGGCTAACAACTCAAATGTAGATATTTCTTCACTAAATTAGGAGCTCCAACCTATACATGTGCTGCAATACAGTCTTGCTATTGTGTTTATAACTAGTGGGTGATATTTTGGAAGTGTCTAATATTAGGGATGCAGTGTGTAATTGGTTAATTGACAAGTTCAGGGATGTCAGACTGTCATTATCCCACAGTTTCGACTTTCAAAGATTCCTTCCCCCATTTTCATTTGTGGGGTGTGTGTGTGTACCTTGCCATTTAGCACTGTTTTGTTGACTAAGTTACAACACTGTCCCTGTGGTTTTGTATTTGGTCCCTATTTTCTATCTTGCACATGTATTCTTCTGCCTTTCTTTTCCCAGTGAAACTCCTTTCTCTATGCTTCTCTGCCCAAACCCCGTTACCTTTTACTGATCTGTGAATAAGACGTGTATTGTGCGATCTTAATATTAGACTTACATAGGAGACAGGAAAGTGAACGATTACATGGAATCTGGGCTCCAGCTGAGTGGCTCCAGATAACTTGAACCAGTCCTGATTGCAGAAAAGAGTTTGCAGCGAAACCACCAGAATTTAATAGAAATCACAGCTGGAGAGGACTCCTATTGCCAAGCAGAATGAGCTTCAACATAGAGAGGTTTTTAAAAGTTTTATTTTAGCTTAGCTGCTGTAATTAAGGGGCAACGTTCTAATTCCATTACCAGGACGTTCATTGAACCAGTAAGTGACTCCTTGTGGCTCCCACTGGGATAATTCTAATGAAAGAGATAATAAATTAGATATGTTTCAGAAACGGGAGTGGGGGAGAAGGAGAAGGAGAGAAATAGGAAAGCTAATGTAGTTTTCAGTTATCAAGAGATAACAATGTATGTTACAGGGAAACTTTGAAATCTCTGTCACAGAGATAATAACACAGAAATGTATGAACTAACGTGTTAGATCCTCAGCAAATTATCATACAACAGAGGTCACCATCCTGGTGCCATGATCCCCATGAATGCTTTCATTGGTAACCCTTGTCAGGTTTTCAAGACCCTGAGCTTTCATTTTAAAGCTCATTAGCCCTCCTAGAAAGTTAGTTATGGGACAAAATGTGCAGCTATCTTCTTCTGTGAATTGAGAGTGTGGAGTGGCCACCTTGTAAAGTTTGCCTGGTGTTGAGGAATGCTCCCTGTTATTAGACAACAACACCAACAGATGCCACATATAAGGGTGACTGCAGTCTTATCCATGTAGTTCATTTCAGCCAATTTCAAGAAAATAGATTCGAACAGGTATCATACGAATTGAATGTCATTTTCAGTTCCCCATCAAGTTTTTACTGGTAGTTTGTGAATCTTGAAAATATGCATGCCCATGCCCATCTCAGGCCAGATCCTATCTAATTCCATAAACGAAGCGTGCAAACTTCCCCTTTCTTGCTGCTTTTGTTGTAAGGCAGATGCCTTGTTGAGAGGCTGTCATGTTTATTAGCCCAACAATGCAGTTCATCTCAAATCGTATGGTCATTCCCTCCACACAGATACACATTGACAAGCTGAGCCTAGGAAAAGGATATAGGGAGTCAACCACATTTATGTGTGCGTGTGTGTGCGTGTGCGCGCGCACACACACACACACACACACACACACACACAAATAATCATGTGTGCACAAACTAGCAAGACAGGTTTGGGAGAGGGGGAATGTAAATTTCTAGTAGCCTAGAATAGAAATACCTGGGAACCTTGCAGTTGGTTACAGAAAGTGGGAAATATAAGCCATAGAATTTTGGGTGGTAATTCATGAACAATGATGGCATTGATGCTTTTGAACAGTTAATTTTTGAAGCATCTCTAAACTTACCTATAAGCCTGTTGCTAGTGTTGCATGAGCTGCACACTAAAAAGGCCCCACAGAGAGGGGCAACTAGGATTGGCACTGATGCCATGGTCTGTGGTTTGTGCTCCCGGTCAGCATGGAAAATCTTCTGGAAGAGATGGGTGTGGCAAGTACACAAGACTTTGTCTTGTCTTGGACTCAAAATCACTCTCAACTGAATGATCCTGTGTGGACTGTGGGGGTGGAGGACTTTGGGTGAGTCTGGGGTCTTGCAATCTTTCTTTCACAGTAGCCCCAATAGTTCTTAACAGTCTTGGTGGATCACCATTCATTCATTGGCATGATATTTGTCCACCTAACCTTCCTTTCTTCCCTTGCCAAGAAGCCCTATAGGGCAACTTTGCAGATCATGTTTTCTCTGTGTTAAATGTATGTCTGGAAGATGCCAGTGTAACCACACTGCAATGGAATGCCTGGATCAAGCCTTCAATGAACTACTGAAATATGTTTGTGGAATCAATTTGGCTTTATACCAACAGTGCGTCTTTTATGAAGCGTGCTCTATGTTCTTGGCAATTATTTTCCCCAGTAGGTTTCTTAGAGTTGCATAGTATACAATCTTGTGCTGTGGAAATGAAATGTTGGTATATGGGCTGGTTAGGAAGCTATTAATTTGTAATCACAGGTAGTCTTGTTAGGAAAGAGGATAACATGATTAAAAGCAGTTTAGAGAACAAGGAAGTGAAGAGGCTAATGATATCACACTGTTTTCTGGTGGCAGTGACACAGCATCACTGCTTCAAGGTGAAATGATACATTTATGAAAATAATAATAATAATAATAATAATAATAATAATAATAATAGTAATACATGCAATTCTGCAAACAATGTTGGGAGGACCTTTGCAGAAGGAACCATGACAGTGAAGTTATATTTCAGGCATTGCTTTTCTTCTATTTCTCCTCTCCCTCTCTTACTTTTTAATAGGCACACAAGCATCCTCAGGAAGCAAGATAAAACAGTGCATAAGAGACAGACACTATGAAACAGCACTTGCCTCCTTTCCGGAGCAATCGTCCAAGAAAGAACTCATGGTGGAAGGTGGCATTTCTTTGAAAGATAAACATCAACCCAAAGGCACTTCAGAGTCCAAAGAGACTCAGACCCAAAGCTTTCTGAAACCAAAAACAACTTTTTCTGATCACGGGTATCATATAAAGGCTTTATCGAAAACGGCACAGGGCGAAAATGATATCCACAGACAAGATCCGTTCCCAAAAGGTAAGCTGAAAATCTTTTATTGGCTATTAGGAATCTAGCTTTTGTAGCATTTTAAAATGTGATCAGAGTAAAAGGTGCAGAGCTGTTAATGGGCAGCTTGTTTGCATTTGTCTGTTGTTGGGGTTTTTTTTTTTGGTTGTAGGAAAATAGTTTGGAGAGCAACAGGCTTGACTTAATGCATTTGTATAAATTCTTAATATTGGCCATGGCCTATTGAGACCAAATAAGAAGAAATAAGACAACATAGTTAGAACACACATAATGCATTTTGATGTCCCATGTTTCTGTATTGAATCCCCAAACATGCATACTTTAGCACAACCAGTGTGGCCATGTTCAGGGATGATGAGAGCAGCAGTTCAATAACATCTGGAGGACTACACGTTCCCTATCCCTGTAAATGCTTGTTGTTGGAAGTGTTGGGATACAACTCAGCTTGTATTCTAGGCTGATAGAGGGATACTCTCAGGGTTGCTGACCTCATTTCCCACTCCCTTCTGCTTTATCCATATATTTTACCCTCCTCTTGTATCCAATGAAAAATTGCCCAGTGGGCAAACTATTTTATTGTAGACAGTTGAGAAAGATAAATTAGGGATTATTCTAATTCCATTATCTTGAAATTATCTTGATAACACCAACTTCATGTATTTTTCTCTTCTCATCCATATACATATGTATGTATATATATATATATATATATATATAATGCCCATCTCACCTCTTTGACATCCTAGGATTCCTGAATCAAGAGGACCTTGCTGCCCAGCAGCTCCAGGTCACATTATGTATTTCCCTTCCATTACAGCATTAGGAACAGATCTTTGTGTACAATGGAAATATATGCACGATAATTGGTACATGGGCACTGTGCTCACCAACTGCAACTACAGCCTCCATGGAGCTTTTGGTCTGGAAAAATATCTGAAACTAATGTTCAGTTTTTCAATTTACCTTGCAAACCCCCCTTCAGGGAAAAATATTTTCAGAATCTTGGCTCAGCAAAAGTATGTGCAAGTAAGGCAAACAATCAATATGGGAGAGGATTTGCAACTTGGTAAAACAGGTGCAGAAAACAACTTTATATTTTGATTTGTTTGTTTGGAAAAAAAGAGTATCAAGCTTCTGCCATGACACAAGGAAAGAGTATTTTCTCTTTACTGCAATTGATCATTTGAAACAATCTGAAATAGGCTTTCTTCCCAGATATTTAATATCTCGAATCATACCATTTGGCAGGAAACACAAGCTTATTGTCACTCTTGTAAGAGGGGCATGTCTCAGTGTTCTTCAGAAGGATATTTGCCATTTTGGATTAATTATGTATTTTTAGCTTGTAAAATGCTGAAAACATCTATTCGCATTTTGGGCACAAGCTCCTTTTTGGGATTATTAATTATGCAAGAAATATTGATTGTCAAAGAGCAATCAATCAAGCTTGATTATAAAGGAGGAAAACATGTTTTAATAACCTTCTATATTGATTACATTTTTAATGAACTGAAATCATATTTTAGCATTTTGTTTATTAATTTCTCATCTTAAAGTAATTGCAGTAAAATAAGGACTTGAATATGCCGATCAATACAGGAACAATGAAAAAAAACCCCAACAGCTGCAAGACCAAAGGGAAAAGAACTCAAATTACTTGAGGAAGAATACAATATACATATTTTGTTGTAGCCCATCATCAGTGCAGTAAATCTTAGTTGGTTCAAAGTGTATGAGCTATTGAGAGTCATGCAGCAAAGGCTGTGACCTGTGACCTAAGCTTTCTGACTTTAGTTCTCCCCCATCCATGAACTCACTAAGTAGCCTTAGGCCAGCCACTGTTCTCCAGTTGTCCCCCTCTGCCCCCCTCCCTGCACCATCTGCAGTATGGTGGTACTAAAAATAATAATTCTGGTATGATGCTATTGTACTTTGCAGAGTGGTTGTAAAGATTTCTGGGATAATCTGTGTGAAGTGCTTTGAATACTCCAGGAGTATCATATACCTTAAATTATAGAAATTATAATTATCAATTAGAGCAACATATATCTCCCTCTGCCTGCTCTGAAAAGCAATATACTAGGCAGCAGTCTCAGGCTCCCACGATCATGCAGTGGAGTGAGGTGGGACCAAGGTTGTAAATGGAAAGCAGTTTGCATAACATCTGAACAGTTTGCAGAGGTGGTGAGAAAACTTTTTCTTGCAAGTAGAAAAGTTACATAGCAAGAAGTATGTTAGAACAGAAGCTTTTTCCTCAATGTGCCAAGGTTTGTTTGTTTTTCAGCTTGCAGGGGTTTTGCTTTAAATATTGGTGAGCAGTCAAACATAATATCAACCACCTTCAGTGTGAAGACACAATTCTAGTATTGCTGCTTCTCAGGATTCTGGCACCTCATTTCGCTGCATGTCTACATGCAGCTTTTAATGTTTGAAATTGTGCAGTGTTTTTATTATGTTGCAAGACATCCAGAGTGGCTGGGGCAACCCAGTAAGATAGATGGGTATAAATAATAAGAATTATCATCATCATCATCATCATCATCATCATCATCATCATTACACCGAACCATAAAGTTAGTAATTATTTCCAAATTTGCATATGTATTTGCAAATGCATTTTTAAAAACAAATCTATGTCCTCTTTTTAAATTTTCTTTCTTTCTTTTTCTGTGATGAATCTTTTTCTTTTTGGAAATGTGTTAGTGGCTACCATTAGGGAAGGAGAAATTTGATTCAGTATGCATTTAACTCCAGATCTATCAAAACAACATTTTCCAGACCAATAGGTGAACCAAAACACAGCTATCTTTCAAAATTCATATTTATCCAAATTTTGCAATGCAGTTCTCCAACCATTGTTTACAAAAATGCATTATATTAGGGGGAATTGTTTGCAAAAACAAGTACATTATCCAAAACTTCATACAAAAATGTGTTATATCAGGATAAATTCTCACTAAAATGCTGAAGATTATATAACTTGACTGTTTTGTTTCAGAAACCACCCTCCAAAAGCACAGAAAGACCCAAATTCAAATTAGCTGCTCCCCCTTAATAAACATCTATCTCTTTCTTAAGGTGATTACAAATTCTGTGGTTTGGCTATCAAGCTGAAGGAGCATCAGAAAAGTGAGATGAACAAGACAATCGACAGGGTAACAACCTCCACAGCTCATGAGCCAGATGTTACTCATGAGAAACATGAAGCCTTCCAGCAGCCAGAGGTCTGCTCTGAGCCTGAGAACATTCCTGAAAACCCACTGACTCTCAGGGTAAAATATCAGAATGTTTTCTCTGTTAACTCTCAGTCCTGTGATGGTTATTTTCCTGGGAACTCAATGGAGGCTGAAAGTCACATTTTCTTTTTTTCTTTTTCTTACTTTATCAACGGAACAATGAGGTCACTTGAAGCTGCTGTTCATTGTTGAATAATCATTTTGATTGCCTGATCTGTTGAAAATGAGGAACTTCAGAAATTCCCTGCTGTCCCTCTAGAAGCCCCTGCTATACACTAACATTTTTGTTCACCTTTCCATCAATTCCTTCTCCTCACATTTACTGATCCAATGGCCAGAGGTGTAGCTATATTAGTCTGCTGCAGCGAAATGAAGATTCTTGTGCCCTAAAAGACTATGGGTCCCCCAGGGTGAGGGCAGCACACCCTGCCTTCCTCTTCAACCCTGCTTTCCTCTCCACAGCTGTCTGAGCACCTCCACAATACCTCTCTCACAGCTTACCCCAGAGCCATCAAACCTAAGTCCTGAAAGCACCAAGGGAGATCTGAACAGATGGGAGCAGAACCCACCTTCAAGGCAGAGTGCTAGATTGCTTGCTAAGGAGCAGAACAATTTGCTGCCCTACGTTGAGCCTGCCACATTCCTTTATATAGGAAAGCAAGGGGTGTGCTAGATGACCTGCCATTGTGTACCCAAGCGTTGGATCAGCTATGTGCCCTGCTCTCCCTTAGACCAGTGATGTGCATATGTATTGCACCAATCTAAACAGTAAGGCCTTTGGAAAGAATCCTTCTTCGAGTTCTCGTTCTTCAGCAACTGGGAGCCAGGACAGTAACCTTAAAAAAGGGATACTATGTTTTTAAGGGCTAGACTGGCAGAATGTTATGAACCTAAATCTGAACAGTAAGGGTTAAATGTTGGTTTCAGGCAACTGAAATCTCCTACTGATAACACCATTCTGGTCCCCCTTTTAAACACTGAGCATGTTAAAAAGCTATGCATGACCCACCATGAAAGGGACTTTTCTCTCTGGGGACAGCAAAAAAGGATAGCAAATTAAACAACTACAGAAGTGTGTTAATGGTTAGGAGTAAACAGCCTAGGCAGCAGAAAAATATTTAATAAACAATTAAATGAAGTGGCCAAGAGTATACTGCACTTTTTAAGTCTTTCTTTCTTTCCAAGCGCATAGTGATAAATGGATTCTGCTGCTTTTTTACCCATTGAGGCACAGCAGATGCACTTATCCTGAATCCATATATCTTGGATGTCCAAGGAAGCCATTAATTGTGTCCTTTGGTTTTCCTATTTAGACACTTAGGCCAAAAAGGAATTCTAAAGTACGCAGGCACTGGTAACTGCAAAAATGAGACATGTGTTTGCAAGAATAGCCACTCCTGCTTAATGTAGCAGTTTTTCAACCATGTCCCAAGTTGTTGTGTTAATACTTTTATAATGTTCTTCAATTTTTACTGATATGACATAGAACCACACAACACTCATACCAGCACAATAAGTACACTAGAAAGAGTGCAGGAAAGGGATGAAGAGGGCAAAGGCTGCAGGCAATCAGTTTCAAGGCCAATTATACTGTCTAAGCTATGTAGGATAGGGCAAGTTGGCTTTTCTTGATTGGGCATAAAAAAAGTATATACTTTCCATATAGCATGGTAGTCGTCCATCTACTAAAGCAGAGGCAGGGAACCTGTGGCCCTTTAGCTGTTGGTGGGCTCGCAAGTCCTATCCTACCCTATCTCCAACTCATATCATCCCTGAGCTATGCTGGCTGGGGTTGATGGGGTTTGGAATGAGTTGATCAACATCTAGACAGCTGCAGGTTCCCCATTCCTGTTCTAAAGTTGATGGTATATTGCCAACTCATGAAGCCACCTGAAGATAAATCCTCGATCCATTGGTGGATAGGTGGATATTGTCAATTCATGAAGCCACCTGAAGATAAATCCTCGATCCATTGGTGGATAGGTGGATATTGTCAACTCATGAAGCCACCTGAAGACAAATCCTTGATCCATTGGTGGATAGGTGGGGTTTTCCTGTGCTGCAGAAAGGTGAGCTTGTAAACAAAAGGGCACATGACTGCCATTTCCTCTGTTGAGGCATGAGGTCCCACACTGTTGAGAGACATCTTATCATGTCCGTATTATGTGATAATTTCCATGGTTGTTGGATGCAAGCCTAAACACTTGAGAAACAGGACTTTCATTAAGTTGGTTCAGAGGAACGAATTGATAATGCCCTCTCTGTTTCTCACTCCAAATGAAATGTATTTCTTTCTTTTAGGAGGCGCTAGAAGTTCACAAGCCTCACTTTATTTCCCGCTCACAAGAACGCCTAAAGAAACTGAAACACATGGTACAGCTGAGGAAAACCCAGCAGGGTGATGCTTCAAGAAAGAAACAAGGGGCTGCTCTTTCTCGCAAACTTTCCACGTCTTCCATTACGAGTAAGAAGAAACAGTATACAATTCCTCATCCTCTCAGTGGTAAGTTCACCTGTGGCACTTTAACCAAATTATCACAGTTTCTGCCAGAATATGCAGTCTTCCTTTGTTAATGTTTGGTGCTCCAGCCCAGAGATAGTCTTTCATACTGATTCCTGCATGGATGTAATTTGTGGCGAAGCTAAATATCATGCTCATGTATCAATATATAATTCTCCAAAAGCCTTTGCCATTGTCTCAGTTCAATTCACTCCAATCTCCCCAGTCATACTACACAAAAGGGGCAAATCATTGCACCACACAGGATCTCTTTAAGGAGAAGTAAGCTTTATTTCTGCAAACTGTATCACAATGCCTTTGCAACATAGATCTCATGGAAATATTTTCTCTGTCTTAGGGAGAAACTCTAACATAGTATGGCAGTTGTGTTGCTACTTTTTCCTTAAATTAGGGATGAGGAACCTGTGGTTCTCCAGATGTTGGGCTCCAACCCCCATCAGCCCCAGCCAGGCATGATGGGTGTTGGAGTCCATGGAGGGCCATCGGTTCCCTATTCTTGTCCTAAATAATTATAGGCCTAGGGTAGATCATTTCTACTGAGAAAAAGAGGGTCAACGGGACTTTGTTTTTAAGAATCCTGTGCCCGTGTGTGTGTGTGTGTTTGTGTGTGTGCAGTATCCATTCTGATCAGGGTGGGCAGGTGAGATAAGCCTCACATCCTCACATGGTGCCTTCTTAACAAGAATCATATCTGCCTGTAGTTATTTAGGAAAATCAAGATTGTAGCTGTCTGTTACATATTCAGGAAACATCCAGTCTGATGTGCAACTTCTAATGACCAGTAGTCATCATTGATGTTTTGCAGTGTATAAACTCAAGAAAGCGTCAGATGGAATTGTTCTATTTCAGAGATAAAGTAGCATGCCATGTCTATTCTGTAATTCATTTTTCAGCGGTAGAAGATCTAACAGCAATGCAAAAACTTTTTGCTAGATAAGTGGCTTCCTTTTCTTAACAGCTCAGCAAAAAGTGTGGGGGGGGGGTTTATAGGGTGGAGTCCTAAGGGATTCATTCTTTCATTTTTCTCACCGTAAAATTTGAGAGCATTCTTCTGCTTTACCACAGGAAGCAGGGCAGCTACCCCCCGGTGACATTTCTCATTGTAAGCTCCCCAAATCCCTTTACTTCTGGGAACCCTGCTTTCAAATAAGAGAAAAAGATAGCAAACATAATCCAAAGTGATAGAGCCAATAGTGAAAATGCTTGCCTACTGAACTTTTCTTTCTCTGTAAAGCTTAACATTTAAAAGCTTGATCTTTAAAAGGATGAATATGGTCATGCTTGAGCAATTACAGATTAGTTTAGATTATACTTTGTCTTGTTTTTTTTATATATATATATATATATATATGCTTTCGTATAGTAGGTATATATATATATATATATATATATATATATATATATATATATATGCAATAATTTAATCTCTATACTTTTTTTTATATATTCCCAAAGCATGCTGCTTATTCTTGTAACTTGTAATATAAATCCTTTTTCTTTTTGCTTTACAGCTTTGTAAGCATAATTTTTCATGTGCTATTTCTTTTCCGCAATAACATGATCCCCCCCCACACTTATCCACAAACTTGAGCACAGCTCCATTATTGCCAGCTGCACCTTCACAACAGACTTTAATTTGTACATTATTGCTATGTTCCATCTTCACCATTATTCAACAGGTGGCTCTCAGTCAGGATTAGGGCATCATTAATCAACTGGGAAGTTGCCTTTCTCAGACAAAAGGCAGGGCAATTCTATGGAAGGACTGCCTCTTGTAGCGCAGAGAACTTGGCTTAAGCCAATGTCATAGCAAATAAATGGTGGGAGTACAGGCAGGGGTGGAGGAAGGGAGTGTGGTGGGTGCAGACCGCCCCGGGTGTCACCACGGGGGGGGGGGTGACAAAATGCCAGGCGGCACTCACCGTGGGCCTGCAGCACACCCGAGCCACACGTCTCTCCTGGGAGAGACGCAGTGGCTTGGGCGCGTGCACGCTCCGTGGTGCCCAAACAGTTCACCTGCTGCCTCCACCCCTCCAGCCATAGGGCAGCTGAGAGGGAGGAGGCAGGCAGACTCTAGAGGCCCCACAGTGTGCCCCAGGACTAATGCTTCTTTGAAGTCTGCAGTGCCTTCCCAGACACTTTTGGCTAGCATGAGCCTTGTGGAGATGTCAAGACTGGGCAGAGGAAGGTGAGGAAGGGAAGAACAGAGAACTGGAGAAATTGGACCATGAGGAGGGACCATTGTGGATAGTGACTCAGACCCTAGAGATGGGGCAAGGGGACTGTCAGGGCAGAAGTCCACCTCTGTGCCATAGGAGACCTTGTACATCACAGGAACCTGACACTGCACCAGGACTGTCCCCTCCAAAAGCCTCCTCTGGTTCAGGGGATGCCTGCAGATAGATCATATAGCAAGCTGGCCCATTAACTCTGCCTCTGTCACAATGGATGTACCGGTGAGAACAAACTCAGCAAACCAAGCCTCTCTGAAGGAGGGCTTGCTTGCTCAGTCCCGTGGCTCAGGACACCAACCGCACAAAAGGAGGGCTTTGGGGGGCATGTAAAGTGTCAGAACAACATCTTAGCTTCTGCTTATTCATGCACCTGTTGACCTATGCACCTTGTAACGTGACTGATATAGCATAGCAATCCATGCATTAAAGCTTTTGGCAAACAAAAAACAAACAAAAAACCAAGCTGTGAATCAGAGTTCTGCTGGCAGTCTCCCTCAGAGCCTGTCAATCACTCTTGATATTGAGCTTCCAGTGGCAGGCAATTAACTTCCTCACAGGACCCTTAACTCCACTTAGTTGCTAGGGAATCATTCCATGAGTGACTAGGATCTGGGTGGGATTCACTCTCAATAGTACTAGTAGTAACATATTACTCAGTCCTGAGTAAACAAAGGATGATGAGCATAATTACATCTTATGTATGTTCAGCTGCAGGATGTTGCTGACCACAGTAGTCAATAAAGAGTTGGATAGATCACTATGTTGTTGAGCTTTCCCTTCACTCAGATAATGGAGGTACCTTAACAAATCACACAGTTTTTATAATCATTTGTTGCATTTTTCTCTTGCCCTTTGTTCTAAAGAGCTCAGGGAGGCAAACATGGTGTACCTTCCCTCGTTTTATACTCACAACCACCCTGTGAGTTAGGCTAAGAGACTCACCCAGGGTCACCCAGTACACCTCTTGCCTGAGCAAGGATTTGAAACAGGTTTTCTGAATCTATGTACAACACTTTGCACATAATATTCATGATTATTATAATATAATAACAATTATATAATATAATAACCACAAGTGCAAATGCATGTGTACTTAAAACCATGTACCTTCTTTAAAAATGCAACATTGTCTAATCTTATTTTCTTGCCTGGAAATTTCATCGTTTTGACTTTCCATCTGTTTACAGCATCTTGACTTCAGAAACTAAAAATTATATTGAAGTAGAGGGGAAAAATATCACATTAAGTAACAGCATGCAATAAGATTTTTGCCTAGATGCATTATGCTGGCAAAATGTTCGGTAGTAAAAATGCAGATGTCTTTCTTACGAGCTAAGAAATTATGTACTCAAGTGACCATATATTAAAACTATGACAATCTGTCTACTTGTATACTGTGAGGCAGAGGCGGAAATAGTGAGTTAGGGTACAGGGAAACAAGATGACCTGGGGGGCATCACTATATCTCATTCTAACCCTCCCATATGAAGTTGTTGTGTCATAAATGGAACCCATGTATGCTGTCTTTCACTCCTTGGTGGAAGTATGGGGTACATTGTGATAAATACACAGATCCAGAGATATGTTGCACATCAAAATTGCAACCTGAGGCCCAATGAACATCCTGAGATCTGTGTCTTGTATTCTTCTTTGAATTTAAGAGTGTATGGCCATACATTGCAAAAAGTCCTGAATTCTTACTAAATTCATTTAGCCTATGTGGATCAAAGTACATAGGAATTTGACACTGAAAAAACATTGCTCCTAAAGGATATAATGCAACTGCAAAGCTTGGAAATGAAATTTAATAAAGAACCGTATGTCCCCCCTACAGTAAATGCAAAGGGAAGAACACCGCCCCCTCTTCTTTTGCTTGACTTTGTAACTTTGGTAAATCCTTGTTCATCTGTAATTCAGCACTGAAGAGAGAAGGTAGGCACTGAATCTTCATTTCTCTACTGATGAAACATGGCAGGAGAACTCCCTAAAGGAAGTAGTTTCAAGGTGCCCTTTGCTACAGTTACAAATTGATGAAAATCTAAAGATGACTTACCTTTCATGTCAAATAAACTGTTGCTGAAAATCTGATTTAGTAAAAGTAGATATCGGGGGAGTCACCTTCTTTATCACCTCAAAGAGCAGTAAGGGGTGAGGCACAGGGGCTGTTGTGGGAGAGGGAAATTGCTATCAACTGGAAGTGTACAAAATACCTCCTCATGATTTTGAGCAATTCCCCCTCTCACCCAGCTGCCCACCCAACCCATCCCACACTGAGACAAAAGCTTCTGCAGAAGTTCTTGTACGTGAATAAGTGTACTGCCCAACATAAATCTGAAAAACAAAGTCCTTCTACAAAGTCAGATTTAAGAACCACATTAAAACCTGCATGAAGGCCATTGAGCATTACTTGCTTAGTGGGACTTACAATATTTGAAAGCCTCTTGCCATGGAAGAACATCTCAAACTTTCTCATATACAAAACCTAAGGACCTAAAAGCTATTTTTATGCAGGGAAGGAATCTGAGAGAGAAACACACACACCACTTGATTGTAAGAAAACCTCTAAGGGGTTTACAAAAACATAAAGCAAAACATTAAAACATATGCATAAAGTGTATATGCTTTCACTGAAACAAAATATCACATGGAAAAAGAGAAAAAATATTACTTTCTCATTGTGCTATTACTAAAGATAAATTTTATCTTCCAAAGTGAGTAATAAAAATGTGGTTTTAAATACATTTATTAATTACTCAAGCAACAGCAGTTTCCTTCCTGTCATGGTTATTAATGATAAATGTCTCTAGCAAGAAACTTTTTCCATAATTTATCTGCCGCACCTTATTCTTCATAAAAATATAACGTAGTCTTTGTGAGGTTTTATATGTTCTCAGAATGAGAGAAACTACTGTATCTATTAGGCATTTGATAAATTTCTTTAGCACTCTGCTCATCATAATCGTAACTGCAGCCCTGTTGGATAGGAAATTATCACTTCCATTTTGCAACCTGGCTCAACAGCACAGTGGTTATTCCATCACTCAATCATTCATTCAGCTATTCCATCAGTGCATAAAGATACCTATCAAGCAAATGAAGAAGCAGTTCAAGCACCTGCTGTGTGAAGAGACAAAGATTCATTAAACCATCTCTGGCTGCATGCCGAAGTGGCATGAATCAGTGCTCAGTGTTCTTCTTACATGCAAATCACTACTATGGCCATGGAACTGAATACTTCTTCATTGACCAAGCCATAGATGTCCACTGCTAACCTTTGAACCTCAAGCTCTTCTTTCCCCTGTGTTCCCAAAGTGACAGCTGCGGTTTTCAGGATTCTAACAAATATGGCAACATACCAACACCAACTGTAATTTGATATACCTCAATTTCAAAACTTCTTCCATTCTGTCCACTTCAGGTGGACTCTCTCAAGATCACACTTTTTAAAGATTACTTAAAATGGATAAGTAATACTCCACAGCATTCATCTCTCAAGAACTAGTTATGAGCTAGAGTTGCCATTTTACAATATGTCTTGAAGGATCCTAAGTCTTCATTCCATTCATTGAAGGAGTTACTATGCATAAAAAGAGAGTTTTCTGCATACAGAAGGGCTTAATTCCATAAACAAAAGCTGTCCTAAGAGGAGAAGATAATTTTGTTTACAGAGCAAATACACAACTGGTTGTGACATACACTTTGGGGTCATAATAGATAGCTCAGTGAAGACGTCGACCCAGTGTGTGGCGTCTGTGGAAGAAGGCAGATACCATGCAAGGGATAATTAGGAAAGGAATTGAAAATTAAACTGCCAATATCACAGTACTGTTACACAAATCTATTATGTGACCACATTTGGAAAGCTGTGAACAGGTCTGGTCACCTCACCCCAAAATGAATACTGTCAGTTTGGAAAAGGTAAAGATTATAGCAAGGAAAGTTTATAGCATTTATGAGGGAAGGTTTAAAGAAAAGGCAAGTAAGAGGTGATATGGCTGAAGTTTATAAAAATATTTCTCTATACAATGCATAGTTAAACTCTGGAACTCATTCCCACAGCAGGCATTACCGTAATAGCCATGAACTTGGGTAGCTGTAAAAGAGGATTATACAAATTCATGGAGGACAAGGCTATCCATAGCAACTAGCCACAATTACTATGTTTTCCTTCCACTGTTGGAGGCAATATGCCTCTGAATACCAGTTGCTGGGAATCTCAGCTGGGTAGAAGAAGAAGAAGAAGAGTTTGGATTTGATATCCCGCCTTTCACTCCCCTTAAGGAGTCTCAAAGCGGCTAACATTCTCCTTTTCCTTCCTCCCCCACAACAAACACTCTGTGAGGTGAGTGGGGCTAAGAGACTTCAGAGAGTTGTGACTAGCCCAAGGTCACCCAGCAGCTGCATGTGGAGGAGCGGGGGCGCGAACCCGGTTCACCAGATTACAAGTCCACTGCTCTTAACCACTACACCACACTGGCTCTCATAGTGGCTGGGCATAGTGCTGTGTCTTGCTTATGGGCTTCCCCAGTGCTATATTTCTAGAAAAGGAGGTGCTGGAACTCACCATGAACACCTCCTTTGTTGTCTTATAATGGCAACGGTGCCCTCTTGAGAAGTTCCAGAACTCAATTCCAGTGAGTTCTGCCTGGAAAAAAGCCCTGGGCTTCCCATAGGCATGTGGTTAGCTGCTGTGAGAGCAGGATGCTGGACTAGATGGGCATAGGCCTGATTTAGCAGATTCTTCTTATGGTCTGTACATCTAATTCTTCTTACGGTCTTCACATCTAACTCCATTCTGTGAATCCCCAAACTTGGGATTTGGAATGGTTGTTTTTTTAAAAAAAACACGCAAATGTGTCCTGTGCCCTTTTTTTTTAATGCAGTAAGCCTCCCCTTGGCATAGTTATATTATTCTTTTATATTAGTTCTGGCTACTCCTCTGGGAAATGGGAGGCAATAGTTTCGTGATCTCACTTCTACTCCGCCTGCTGAGCTGAAAAGAACAGGATAACCCTGAAATCTCCTCTCGCTCCCCCAGTGTTCTTGGAAGCGAATGTCCTGCTGTAGAAATTCTACAGCTTGGTAGTATTGAATTGTGACATTTTAGATATAAACATTTGAGATCATGAAGCTGAGAAGGCACTTGAATGCGAACAGGGCCAATCTTATTCAGCAGCATGAACCATTTAGGGAAGAGAGAGAATATGCCCTGTTTTGACGCAGCTTGTTCTTAAGTCTTTATCCGTATCCAACCCTTGTGTAGATTTTCACTGCAACTCAGGGAAAACTTCAAGGACCAGGGCCAAGTATGATTTGTCTGCAGGTTTCTTAGTCACTGGAGAGCTATATGTTATTTCAAAACAATAGCTGTAATATCAGTATTTGAAAAACAGAAAATCCCTCCACAACAGAGTGAGGTGATGGAAACATCCTCATTCCATTTACTGTATAATTTACACTTTTAAAAAATAAAGGCCTGTATCTTCTTCACCATGTATCCTTCTGATTATACTGAGGAATATGTTTTCCACCATTTCCCCAATTACTTCGTTAAAGGCTTTGTTAAAGCATATCCTCTAAGAACTTGATTCCGTTATTAGTGAAAGATGGTGTAACACTACAAGCTTGTGAACCATTGAAGGGATGGATTTTTATTTTTGTATTTTTATATTGTAGACTGCCTGTGATCTTCAGATGAAGGCCGATATTTTTTTTTTAATCCAAATAATTTTTATTGGTTTTCATGTAAATACAAGAACAACATGTAACTACAGTGACTTGTCCAGTGGTACATTCTTATTATGTTTCATATACCGTATACAGTATACAAGCAATTTGTTTATTTATGCATTGCCAATTCAAGTATCCTCTCCACAGAGATTCTTGTGTTGTGAGTGCAATAAAAGTATCTTCTGTCTCATTTATAAAGCAAAAATGTCAAATCTTGCCCAAAGTATTGAAGTGCTTTTAATTACCATATTGGCCCGAATATAAGCCGCACCCGAATATAAGCCGCACCTTTAAAATTGGAGAGTTGGGAAGAAAAAATACCCAAATATAAGCCACTCCCGTTCTCGCTGCTCCTGGCTGCATACTGGGGGAGGCAGGGGTGGCCTTTCCCCTTCCTTCCTCACTCTCTCCCTTCCCGGGCTTGGGGGAGAGGATGGGAGACTATGTGCGGGGCGGGCGCTGCTTTGCCGCGCTCCTGGCGCTGTTTCTCCTGGCTTCATACCGTAAGGTTACAAAAATAAGCCACACTTTAACTTTTCACAGTCACAATTTGGAGAGAAAGTGAGGCTTATATTCAGGCCAATACGGTACCCTTCTATAACAAGCAAGGCGTTCTGATAGATACAAATCTAAGAAATAAGAATAAGAATAATTAATGTTTGGGCATATATGCATCCATCTATCTGCCCCAAGGCCTCTTCTCAACCTTTCAGTGGTGGATAGAAGGCAATGCATTTAACCGAGGAGCCACAAAAAAAAAAAATCTTGTAGGAACAGAAATAAATTTAGAGCTGGCACCACCGACTGCTGGCCCCATTGTTGTCTAGAGCAGTGTTTCCCAACCGGGACGTCGGCTGGTGTGCCGTGGGAGGGAGGTGAGTCGGACGCCCCATGCTCCACGCAGGGAGCGCAAGGCTTGCGGGCAGCAGCCTGCAGCGCGGAGCACCGGGCGCCCTCCAGAGGACGCCCCGTGCTCCGCGCTGGTGTCCGCAAGCCTTGCGCACCCGGGGGATCTCCCCCCGGGAGCGCAAGGCTTGCGGGCAGCAGCCTGCAGCGCGGAGCACGGGGCGCCCTCCGGAGGACGCCCCGTGCTCCACGCAGGTGTCCGCAAGCCTTGCGCACCCGGGGGATCTCCCCCCGGGAGCGCAAGGCTTGCGGGCAGCAGCCTGCAGCGCGGAGCACGGGGCGCCCTCCGGAGGACGCCCCGTGCTCCGCGCTGGTGTCCGCAAGCCTTGCGCACCCGGGGGATCTCCCCCCGGGAGCGCAAGGCTTGCGGGCAGCAGCCTGCAGCGCGGAGCACGGGGCGCCCTCCGGAGGACGCCCCGTGCTCCGCGCTGGTGTCCGCAAGCCTTGCGCACCCGGGGGATCTCCCCCCGGGAGCGCAAGGCTTGCGGGCAGCAGCCTGCAGCGCGGAGCACGGGGCGCCCTCCGGAGGACGCCCCGTGCTCCACGCAGGTGTCCGCAAGCCTTGCGCACCCGGGGGATCTCCCCCCAGGAGCGCAAGGCTTGCGGGCGGCAGCTGGCAGCGCGGAGCACGGGGCGCCCTTCGGAGGACGCCCCGTGCTCCGCGCTCGTGTTGGCAAGCCTTGCGCACCCGGGGGGCGCATGGGGCGCCCTGAAACAGAGGGTTCCCCATGCTGCGGACTGTAGCCTGCCGCCGGACGCGCGGGGCGCCCTGAAGCAGAGCGCCCCTCGCGCCAGGCAGACATGGGCCAGCCCCACAAGCTCGGGGGACAGCGGGGAGGCGCAGCACCGCCATCCCACTGTTCCCCGACCTGGTTTTTTGGGGGGGAAATAAAGGGAAAAAAATTTTCCTTTATTTCCCCCCTCAAAAAAGTAGGTGCGTCCTATGGGACGGAGCGTCCTATGGGACGAAAAATACGGTACTTACTATTTCATAATAAAGTAATTATAAAATACTTTCTTTGTGTTTATTTGATTCCTATTAAAGAGAGTTACTTTATATATAGTCAATATAGGCACAGAGTTAATTTTTTAAACATTTTCTAATGGTGGTGTGCCTCGAGATTTTTTTCATGAAACAAGTGTGCCTTTGCCCAAAAAAGGTTGGGAAACACTGGTCTAGAGAGTTGGCTTTCTACTTGGACCTTTCAAATTAATTGCGAACATGGGCAGTTTAATCGGTATTTTAGCTGGCCTTTTCTGGATTACAAGAATATGATATGAACATGGAGATGGAGATTTTCCAAAGCTACATTGTCTCACAGAGGGCTTTTAAAGTACAGATTGGCAGCTACTGAGAACAAGAGGATAATCTATAGCGCAGCTCAGATGTGATGGTGGACAAACTCTTTCCTGTCTCAATCTCTTCCCCTTCAGGAAGCACTCATTTCCAGCATCCTCTACCCACATCTTTGTATCCAGATGGGTAGAGGTAATTAATTTCTCACTGGAAACAATGAGGAACTAGCTCCGCACACCTGTCTTACAAAATATGGGCAGGTTTCCAATGCACTGACCATCTCTGTCATGTCATAGCATGTTCCCAGCATTTATATATAATAGTCATTTATCTCTAGCCAGCATCTCCTTGCGCTTATGTGAAATCTGATGCGCGCAGGCAGCTGTTGGATACATCTTTGCATGTGCACCTGCATTGTACATACAGTGGTTTCCTTGATACTGCAGTGAATGGGAACTATTGTTTCCTCTGGAAGTTCTGTGCGTGAGGTCATTAACAAACTGGGGTCAAAATGAGTAGTCTCCATGATATGCCATCAAACCCACTATTTTTATTTCAGGGTTGCTGTGAAACAAAATCAAATGCCTTGGGAGACCTTTCTCTCTATATTTAATGTAAATGGAACAACGTATCTATTGAGAATGTAGGATCATTAGATCATACATAAATCACACAGTCCATTTTGTCAATGTTCTCTAAATTTATGGAGAATAGCAGCCTACATCCCGGATCCTTTTCCATATAAATACCAGCGTCTATCTGTACAGTTCCTGTTTACCTTCTCAGCTTCCCACCCCCTAAAGAGTTTCTTACTAGAGACAGTTGTAATTCATGCCGAAGATTTCACAAGGTGCTAAAAGTAAATTGAGAAAAAATTATCATGTTTAGCCAGCAGAAGATTTTATCATCATAGGAGCACTCTAGTGGCAAACAACCTGAAATTCTTTTACTAGCCTTTTGTTTTGTATATTTTTTATGTTTGATTTCAAGGAGGCTAATTAGTCCAAGATAGACTACTTTGCTGTTGACTACATTGAACAAATTAGAGATCCCACTGTGATGAACTGAATAGAAACAATGTTCATATAACCAGATTTAAATCTCAAAAAAGCATCATGTAATTACTTCAGTGACAGGGCTACCAGCTGTTTATAGTACTTTAAATCTTCATAATGAACAGCCTTGTGATCTTAGTGTACACAAGCACTCTTTGATGTTTTTTAATTTGCAAGAACATATGTCTGTGTGATTTTATGTGTTAATATACCTGAGTTCCCCATTCTCCTTTTAGGGACACTGTTTCCTTACTGGGGGGGAACTACATTATAGGGAATAATAAAGCTGCCATCCAACTTTGCATTCAATATTTGTTCATTCTCTTGACTTGTTATTGATTTATCTTACAGTGAGCTTGTGAAATCCATATTTTCATGAGTATTTAGAAGTAACAGAATTGATGGTCTCCCTTGGTGTGTTCAAGTAATTACTACTGTGAAGTTTTGGAAGTTCTATGATACTTTTCATGGATCTGAAACTGTTTACACACACATGCCACAGGCTTTTCTCTTTCAGACAGGGATAGGAAACCTGTGGCCCCCCCAAATGTTGAACCACAAGTCCCATTATCCCTAACCATTGTCAATACTGGTTGGACCTGATGGGGCCCCAAGTAGCCAATATTGATATGAGGACTTAGGGGATCTTGGATAAAGGAAGAGAATATGAGTGTTCCTGTGTGCAAACATGAGTGGTGGAAACAGGACAGCAAGAATATATTGAGCCCTAAAAGGATTCTTCACATATGCCTGAAATGCAAAATAATATTCTCCACTGTGGAGGGATGCAGGTGGCATTGTGGGTTAAACCACAGAGCCTAGGGCTTGTCGATCAGAAGGTTGGCAGTTCGAATCCCCACGACGGGGTGAGCTCCCGTTGCTCGGTCCCTGCTCCTGCCAACCTAGCAGTTCGAAAGCACATCAAAGTACAAGTAGATAAATAGGTACTACTCCAGCAGGAAGGTAAACGCCGTTTCCGTGTGCTGCTCTGGTTTGCCAGAAGTGGCTTAGTCATGCTGGCCACATGACACAGAAACTGTATGCTGGCTTCCTCGGCCAGTAAAGCGAGATGAGCGCCGCAACCCCAGAGTCGTCCATGACTGGGCCTAATGGTCAGGGGTCCCTTTACCTTTTACTGTGGAGGGGACCCGTTAATTTCATTTATAGAATACTTAAATCCTATGGCTTGGGTCTGCAGCTTCATGACTTTCACATTCATAGGCACACATTACAGTTTTCTACATGTTTGTTTCTATATTTTTGCCTCTATCCAGACAGTTTTTCTTTGCTTGTCTTTCCACAATACTCACGATCTTTTACAATCCTTTTCCATGGTTAATGCGTGTACATCTTGGGCTTCCCATCATCTTTGATATTGCCATTTTCCTGCCTTTTTAATAGTTTTGCCCTATGTTTCTTACAGTGTAAGCCTACAACATGTTTACTCATTGAGCCCCACTGTACTACAACCAGGATTATGTCTTTAGCTACCTTAATCTCTTCTGTACTTTTTCCTTCCAAACACAGATTTTAAAAAGTTTGAAACTGTTTAGGAAACATCCCCAAATTCCTTTTTGTCACAACTTTTGGACTGCTTACCTAATGTGAATTTAGCATGTGCTGCTTTTCTCTATGCTTTCACCTGGGAAGGGGGCATGTCAATAACTGTTTTCATGTTTTACAGACTGCTTGCAGATTTTAAGTGTATGCACCTTCTACCTCGATAGTTGCATTTAGTCCAGAACAAAGCTGAGCTGGAGATAGCTGTTGGCTTCCAGTTCTTGCCTCCAACATTTGTGCCTGGGTTGGTGGGCATCAAACCAATACTCAGTGAATGAGGAACAAAACCAGAAACAAACTGAAGTACATCAAAGCTGTTGTTGCCTAGGCGCCAACAAATCTTTGATAGGTCTTCCAGTCTGGGATGGCAAGGGCAGCTAATGGTTTGAGAAACTCTTCACTGACCCGAAAGATGCTCCAAATCACAATTCTTGGGGCTTACCATGTGGAACTCCTGAAATCTTTGTAAAGGAGTTAATTTGCAGCTTCTTCAAAGTATGCTGAAGTGTATCTGAATATTCTTGTCCCGTTTCAAGACGGGCCCCAGTGCCTTTGAATTTTCATCCATTAAAAATGGGATTTACTTCTGGTGATAACTGGGGTCCCATTTCCAAGCAAATAATATTACCCATGAAAAAAGGGAAGCCATGGTGTTTGCAGAGCTTAATTCGGACCAGGGTCTACCATTTCCAATTTAAATTCCGAGCTTTGGGACCAGGAAAGTGACAATACAAAAGAGAATGCCACTGAGCATTTGCAAGTGGCACTACTGAATAACTGCAACCATTCCCTACATATTTTACATGAGAAGGAAGGGCTACAAAGGGTTTCTGCGGATGACTTCTTTATTGAGCTTTCACAGATGTTCTACAACTTCCACTGTTTATTGAGTATTCACCCTGATTTATCAGCTTGGAGGTTTTACGACTGCCTGCCAATCCATTGCTATCCCACACTTTCCAGTGCATGTCCCCATCACTTTTCTTCGTGCAAAAAGTCTGGCTGTTTTTAAGTGGCTTTGTTGCATCAGAGCACTTTAATCCACTTTAATTGTGCAAGCCTAAGTTGGCTGGTATGCAGTTGAATCTCCTGCAGAATTGTGACAGGTCTGGAAGGAACCCCAGGTCAAAGAGTGCAACTCCCAGGCATGCTTCAACCACAACCAGCTCTTCTGTTGGAAATTAAGCTCAGTCTTCACTTCTGTGCATCAGCAATTTTATTTGTAGGCAGGAATCCAACTTATTCCTTTTCCCCCTCTTTTCCCAGCCTGCCTTCCCTGTGGCTTTAAGTGGCTTTCCAACTAGCAAATGTGTTTTGCTCCTCATTCATCTCCGTTCTTTGGGGCCAGCATTTGCATTTGTTAAAATACATTACGAAGATTAGCTATTTATTTTGGTCTCCTGCCCTAAGATCTTGGTGGAGCTTCCTTGTCTCACTAGGGGATTGTCACAAATAAATTACTGCTGTGCAGGATATTTGATAAAATCCAGAATCCCAGCAGGGTTAAAAGATTTGAATAAAACATGGATTAACTTCATTCTATTTACATGTTGCCTTTTTATGCCTCCTACCTGAGTCTCTCTTAAGCTGTCAACTTTTGAGCTGTTTTTCTCTAGTCCCCTCAGATTACTTTTTACTTTATGTTCATAGAAACCTTCTTGTAATAATCTTACAAATGTCATTTCCTAAGGGATGACTCTTACACTCTGCATTGCCTGCTTCACGTGTCACTGGTTTTTCTCAGAGTGTTAGTGCAGCTCTCAGTTGCCCTATTGATCACTCTTCTGTTTATAATTGTCTGGTTTTTGTCATCTCTGAAATACAGCAGGGACAGAATTCCAGCTGGATCTGCCTTTAGCTGCTTGTTGTTATTGACTAAGGATGCTTCCAGACTGTTTTTGTCTTTTGGTTGGGATGCAAATACATACTGGCATGCTCAAGTCACACAATTAAAGTGGATTTGGTGCTGTTGTGCAACAAGTCCGCTTCTCCCCCCAAACCCCAGAATTTTTGTGATAACAAAGGTGATGGGTAAATGCACTGGGAAATATGGGTTAACAAATGCTTGAGATGGTGTCATCTAACCTCCTCGCAAACGGATCTGAATCAGTGTTCAACAAGCAGCTAATGTCATACAACTTTCCCGCAATCTTTGTTCAAACAAATCAGGATGAATGCTCAATAAATATGTAACCTGAAAGCAGCCTAAAGTTATGTTCATGCAATGCATACATGTTTTTCCTTTGAAAGTGTTATTAATATACTTCCTCTTGTATAATCACTTATGATTTTAGCCTTATTTGTATCAAAGGGAATGTTCTATATAATTCTTTTTAACCACCTCCTGAAATTTAATTGAAATGCTACAGGAGTGGATATTGTGTGTGGGTTTTTTTTACTTGTTGATAGAAGCCTTAGGACAGTAAATATGTTGTCTCACATAGCTGGCTGTGTTTTCCGAAAGGAATTTCATTACTTCCTAAACCCCTCCTCTCCTTGTGTGATCCCTAACACAAGGATGGCCCTCAAGATGTTGTGGGACTCCAACTCCCATCAGTCCCAACCAATGGTCAGGGATTATGGGTACTGAAGTCCCACAACATATAGAGTGGAGGGCTCTATTATAGTTCACAGATTAATAATTATAGTCTATGGTCTATAGTAGCATTTGAGAGTTTCTCCCACAGTCTGTTACAGTTGCTTAAGTATAATAGGGAAGTTTTGTAATCAAAAATATCCACATGGCTGTTTTGTTGTTGTTGTTGTTGTTGTTTTAAAAGCATTTGAAAAAAATGGGAGGGGGGTATTTGCTTATTCCGTTCTTTCCCTTATCTTAAAACAGTATCAGTATGGGATGCGGAATGTTGTATGTTGACCTGTGTAAATGGTACTACTGTCCTTAAACAAATGTGGTGTCATTGGAATCAAAATGCCGACCAATATACCCCCTTCCCAATTTAACCCAAATCTATCCTTTCTGCAGAAAATCTGGTATTTATTTTTTTTTTAAAAAATATTGCAAATAACCTGTTTGCGATATCTGAATGACATGTTTGCAATATTAAGTCCCCATCTGGAAGCACCCTGAAAGCCATCTTTCCCCTTTCCCGCAGGAATGTAATTGAGATACTGTACTAGGTGTGGCTCCTTTAAATGCCTGAATTCACTGGTTGCCTGGAGCAACCTCCATAAATATCCATGAAACACATATGGTGACTTTAAAAGCTAGGAACAGAACCTGCCGAGAGAAGATCTGTATTCAGGGCAGCGGGTGCTGAGTTGACATCTGTATCAAACTAAGGAGCTCTGCGGTGTCTTACTATCTTTAATACACACACAACCCGCCCCCGCCCCCCAGCAGTATGTCTCAAAAGAAAGTAAGCAAGAGGTGGCACTTTTGTAATCTAAACCTAAGTAAATCCACTGATTTCAACAGGACTTACTTCTAAATAAGTGGGGAGATTTACTTCTAAGTAAGTGCAATTCAGCCTCTATTTGTTTTAAACCGTAGGTCATAGCGATTCCTTCCGAGCAAGACTTAAGTCTATTTAGGATCAGTGCCTCTTTTTTGTTTCTGTTTACTAAGAAGCAGATTCCCACTAAGCTGACTGGAACATTTCCTGGTAGGTTTGTTTAGGATTACAGCCTATTACTTGGAAATAAGCCCTCACCATGCTCACTGGGGCTTGCACCCAGCTAACTTTGCATAAATATTACAGCCATGCAGCCCAATTCTGTGCATAGCTACTCAGAAGTACTACTCAACGCGGTTTACTCCTGAGTAAGTGAGCATGGGTATCAGTTTCATGGTTTCAATTCTATGCACACATACTATAAGGAAAACTATTCTCTTGGTCCTCACTTTTTCCTAAATATGGCATAGATATTTATTCTTCAATACAGTGGTACCTCGGGTTACAGACGCTTCAGGTTACAGACTCCGCTAACTCAGAAATAGTACCTCGGTTTAAGAACTTTGCTTCAGGATGAGAACAGAAATTGCGCCACTGCGGCACAGCGGCAGCAGGAAGCCCCATTAGCTAAAGTTGTACCTCATGTTAAGAACATTTTCAGGTTAAAAACGGACCTCCAGAACGAATTAAGTTCTTTCTTTTTTTTAATAATATTTATTGAACATTTTCAAATATAACAGAAAAAAGAAAAGAAATAAAACATCCATTTTATAACCTTATTTTCATTAGCATCTTGCCAGGACTTCCCCACCCCACCCCCTCTTGTATTCCAATTCCTTCAAATAGATTCAGCAAGTTCTTACCCCAAATTTTAAACTTATTATAGTTAACCCAATGTTAAGAATGTTTTTCCATCCCCTAAAATCGACCCCGCTCCCTTCCACGAGTTCCCCTCTTTAATATGCAGAACAGATTAAAATAAAAGAAAATAAAACAAAGAATAAAATATAATTTAACACCCTTTGGATTCCAAATTTCCCTCCCCCCTTTCCCGGTTGCGTTCCCCAATGTCCATCAATGCCTGTTGTCATCCTGGAGATCCCACATCTAGGCCGAAATCCTTCACAAGTCCACTTTGCCGTCTTTTTAATAGTCTTTGCCGTCTTTTTGATCATCTTTAGTTTCAAGCGTCCAATCTTGGAAAAACTCTATCTCAAAAAGGTCCATTTTTTCCATCCAGATCTCTGTATTTAAGAGTAAAAACTCCAATTTTGTTTCTTTAGACCTTTCAAATCTGGATGTCCCAAATGTTCCCACTTCCAGCTTTGTCCAATTCTTGTTGTTCATGTTGTTCTTATTATTCTCTCTCCTCACTTTCCTCTAGTTTCTTTTCCTGCTCTCCTGCAAAAATGTTCCAGTTCCAAAAGCTTCTAAATCCCCTACAGAGGCTTTGTTATTCAGGAACAAAACTTTACGTCAAGTCCCTTCCATTCTTCAATAGATAAATCTATTGTCTCCTTTAGTGTAGAGACCTCTGTAGACAAAATAGTGTTCCATTTCTGCAGTTTCCCAGGAGATAAAAAGTCCAATTCAAATTCCATGCCAGCAATACTTGTAGTGTCCCACAGCCCCTCTAGAGGGATTATAGTAACTCAGTTTCCTTCCAGATCGCACCCAAAAGTCAAAGTAACTTGTTATTCCTTGTTTTAAACAATTTATATCTAATTTGTAACAAACGTAACCGGCAAAGTCCTCATAACAAAGTTCTCTTTTTATTCTTCAGCTTTGACAGCTCCTTTGACAGCTGTCAAAGCCTCTGTTTCTCCTCTCCCGGCACTCTCGTGGATCGCTCCCGGTTCCCGGGGGGGGGGGGGTTGCATTTTAGCTCACATTCTACTTTTCTCCTCCAGCCCAGTCTTATAATTTTCCATCGTTAAATTAGTGACTTTATCAAAATAAGGTAGCACTCGATCTTAGTTGTTAAATCCTTTGCTTTAAATCCTCTACGACAGGGGGGAGACTGACTTCCTTTTTGCACCTCCCCCGCTCGCTCCGAATTTAATTTTTTTCCCCTTTTTAAGTCCAGTTTCCAATTACTCACGGGTTGTTCTTTTTAATCCAAATTTTCAATGGAAGAAGTCAGCGCTCTCCGCCAAATGGCATGCGGCTTCGCTCGGTAGGGGAAGCGGAGGACTCATAGCACCACACACACCCCCGGCACCCGCTCCGTAGCCTTTAAAAAGGCTCCTTCGCGGGTCGGGGGGGCGCAAACGGTGCCCGCCGAGTCACCATGCCCATGGGTTTCAGCGCCCATGGTTTTTGAGGGTCCCCGCGACGCCGACGCGGTAGAACCCAGCCCCTGCCGAGCAGGCTCCCTCCGGAGCTCGGAGGGAGTCCGCCATTCGGCGATGGCGCCAACCCGGAAGTCCCAGAACGAATTAAGTTCTTAACCCGAGGTACCACTGTATTTATATTTCAGGGTCTGCTCCAATAACTCAGAGTTCCTCCAGTGTGATCCTTTTCTGCTGCCACCCATTCCTTTAGAATGCTTTCAGAACCCCTCCTCAGAAAATAGGGAGCTTCTATTCTACATCAGTAGAATGCCCCTGTTTCCTGAGGAGTGTTGGAGGGTATAATAGGCTTAGATGTGAGAACAAACACCCAACATTGGAGATTTAATGAACTGTTAAATGTTTATTAAAGAGATACTTTGTACATACAGTATACTTAATGGCAGTTTCTAAGGACTCAAGAGTCACTGCCAAATTTTGGCTTAGCTCAGCACAGCAGCTAAAAGGACCAGAAAACGGGGTGGTGGAGGACAAAGTGGTTGTGTCCAGCTGCAAGTTACAATCTTCCTCTGACATTAAGCTGCCCCCGGCGTACTTCTGGGTGCCTGGACAGCATATCTTCCAACATTTCTCCACCCAACTGATTGGGTTGCCCCAGCCATTCTGGGCAGCTTCCAACATATATATAAAAACATAATAAAACATTTTAAAATGTCCCTATACAGGACTGCTGTCTAATGTATAGTTACTTATGTCCTTGGCTTGGGTGTCACATAACTCCATACCCTCCAACATTTCTCTGATGAAAATAGGGACATCCTAAGGAAAAGTGGGACATTCCAGGATCAAATCAGAAACTGGGATGTCTTTTGTAAATCCAGGACTGTCCCTAGAAAATAGGGACACTTGGAGGGTCTGGGACAGTTTAGCTGATATAAAAACCTGCTTGTACAGGCAAGTATTGTTACCGCACCAGCAAGGAATAGCTTTAATATTAAAAAGTCTCAGCTGTCCCTGGTTTTCTTCTGGCCCTGCCTCACACCTCCATCATCAGCTTTCCCAGCTGACTTTTCTTTTTCTTATGCCACTTACAATTAACTGCCCTTTCTTCCTAGAATCTCCAGCCAATCAGAGTCTGCTGTTCCCCTGGCGAATCAAAATGAATTTATCTAATCTAAGACCCATCTATAAATACTAAAAGCCATTGGCTTTCCCTCTCCCTTTCAGAACCTGTCACTACTAGTAAACAGGCGTGCAACATAGTGATAGCACAAGGCCTTGAACCTCGACAGTTGCATTCTGATAACATCAGAGGTCGCAGAAATCTTTTCCAGAGTGCAAAATGAAAACAGACTGTAATAAACACAGCGTTCCTCCACACATACCTAGGAGTCAGCTCCATTAAACTTAATGGAACTTCAGCGTAAATATAAACAGGTGCAGAATGAATGGCTGCAGTTCTAAGCATATTTATTTGGAAACAAGTCTCACTGAAACAACTTTCATTTGCTACAAATTAGTGCAAGACCGTGGAACTCATGGGTCTCCTTACCACAATGGTTTCTTGAAACAGTCCTGGTTTTGATTTTTGGAGGAGGTCCTGTGGACCTCCAAATACACACAAGTAAAATTCTTGCACAGCACCATAGCCAGAGAATGTCTTCCAAGGCACTCTTAGTTTTTCAGCAATGTAGATCATTGTTTAGAATCAATAGCCATGTTGATTCGTGGAATTCTGAGGCAGTAGGGGGGATAATCCAGTTCATTGTCTTACAGTTCAGTATGTCTGTTGGGTTCTTCTCTGATAGAATAGCATCATTTTTTTTGTGACAAAGCCAACCTTTTGGTGTGGCTCCCTCCACCCTAATTCAATACATAAGCTCAAGTCTTAACACAGCCATTTCTTCCCCACCCCTTTAAACATATTCATGTTTCTTGTATAAATGTACGATATCATCACTCTCTGATATTATAGTCCAAAATTCCTGATATGGGTGGGGTAGAGATGACAATCTCTCTGGCTTAGCCATCTCTTGGTTAATGCTAATGCAGAATTAGGAGTCAAGAGAGACGAAAGCCAGGGTGTGATTATTGCACACCCGATATTGCCCCACTAGTTCTTCAAGCACAGAGGAAGATCAGCAGAGTAGCTGTGTGGGATGAGATGCCTGGAGGGCCAGGGATATGTATCACTCTAGGAGATCCATAAACATCAAGGATGGAGCAACAGTCATGTTTAAACACTCCTCTCCCCAAGCTTTTAGATAAAGATGATGTGCACAGGCTGCTTCTCTACATGGTCAAAGTGGCTTACAGTGAATAGCTATTTACACAAAACAAAACACTTAAAAGAAAACATACAACTAAACCCATGCAAAGCAACAGAAGATAACACTATCTGGTGGCTTCAAACTCACCATAGATCAGCTTATAGACTTTAACTAAGCCACAAGCCACCCAGGATGGGAAAAGCTTGCACCCCTTTAGATTAAAATGAGCTAACCACATCTATCATGCCCCATGTTCCTTAGAATCATTGGGTTACATAACTGTAGAGTTGGGTCCTGAGGATCATCTAGTCCAAGACCCTGGACCCTCAACTTGCATGTGATTTGACCTGCCAGCTTCCCTACCGAGTCCTCTTGACTCACATTACAACTAAAATAAGGTGCAGGTTTCTATATTTTACAACAAAAGGAGAGCACAAGTGAGGGAATGCCAAGAAATGTACTTGAAGTGATGGAGCAGCTAGGAGGTAGGGCAGAGATGTTTTCTGGTGTTTTTTTTTTTAAAAAAAAACAGCAATCCCCTTCCAACCCCCTTTTAAATATGAATGAAGGTCTATGAAAAAGTCACAGCAGTAAACAGACACTGCTTTCAGTAGCTGCAGTGGGATTATTGCACTTATCAACATGCAGAGTCCGACAGCTGTCTTAAGCTTGGCAGGCACAGGTTAGCTCTCGTAGGGTGTGAACATAGAAAGCCCTCTTATGTGGAGTCAGACCATTGGTCCGCTTAGCTCTGACTGGTAGTAGCTCTCGAGAGTGTCAGGCAGAGGACATTTCCAGTCATACCTGGAGATGCTGGGGACTGAACCAAGGACTTACTTCCTGCAAGGCACTGATGCTCTACCTCTGAGCTACGGCTCTCCTTGGATTCATATGTTAAACTCATTCCATGTACAAGAAGCAAATCAACCTGTGCAATTTAACCTCTGTTTTCCAATTGTTAGATAACCTGTTCAAGCCAAAAGAACGGTTCATTTCAGAGAAGGAGATGCACATGCGATCGAAAAGGTAGGGAGCATCTTCCATCCTGAAATAGATTACCTCCCTTCTGCTTGCAGCAATAAGGGATTATGAGTTCTCGAATTGATAGGGTGAGCTAATGAAGTAAGATCACACACCCCACGTTTTGTTTTATTCTGAGTAGCATAACAGTAGCACAATAAATTGTTGAATTTGCAGCTGATGGAGATTAAAAGGCTCTTGAATGAGACTCTTGCAGTTTCTGGGATATTGCCCTGACAACAGGCAAGTTGTCTAGTTTGCCTTTTGGTGAGCAGGCCCTTCATATTGATCTAGTGCTTTCTGCAGAAATAGTCGGAAAGTTGCTGCAGCTGTTTCGGATTCTAACCCCATGTTATTGACAAATGCATTGTCAAGTGAATTCCATGCACTGCATTAATGTGGAAATATCTTTCATGGAAGGTTTTTTAAAAAAATAAAATAAAAAAATGTATCATGTGTGTACTGAAAACTATACAGGGGAATATACTGGTACTGCAATGGGTTCTCCCAGGAGGGACGCCAACAGCACTTTCTGGGCATGGTACAATGTCTGTGGACCGGGACCCTAACAACACCACTACACCGCTTAACCTTGCCCCGGCCACTCTGGGCAGCTCCCAACAAAATATTTAAAAAACAATAAAGCATCAAACATTGAGAACTTCTCTGTACAGGTAGTGATGACAACCAACTTGGCTTTAAAAGAGAATAAGACAAATTCATGGAAGACTTGTTGCTTGAAACCGTAGGCAGGGAAGAGTGCTATTGCACACAGAACCTATTTGCAGGCTTCTCACAGGCATCTGATTGGCTGTTGTGAGAACAGGAAGCTATTCGCCATTGGCTTGGTCCAACAGGGCTTTTCTTGTGCAATGTCATTCACAGATCATCTAAAGAATGCCAGAAAAGCAGCCTCCTTGCTTTAACGGCAGTGTTTCATAGTGCTGACATTTACAGTACAGCAAAATATCCAAACAAACATACAAAAAGTTTGCCAACCTTGATAATTAAAAACAAGCAAAAAATAGCTCTTGTGTATGTGGAGTTTCACAACCTTGATGTGTGAGCTACTGAGTCACAACCTAGCCTGCATCACAGAGCTGATGTGAAGATAAAAGGAGGAAGGGGGAGATAAATTGTACACAGCCTTGAGCTCCTGGGGGGAAGTCTAGGTGCAAATATACAACAAATATGTGCAGTTTCACAATTCTATTCAAAACATATATACACAAAATAATTTTACCAGCCTTGATTTTTTGTAAAAAAAAAAATCCTTGTGTCCCAGGTGGGAAGGGTCAACATTCCATCCTCTGATTGCTTAGCAACAGTATTTTAAGTGCCTTAGCAATTGTGCTGCCTGCTGAGTGCAGAAGCTTTAATGCTGCCTTCACGTTTTGTGCTCTAACTTACTTCAGAAGTCTCTGGTTGACTAACTTTTTTATTTAAAGAAAGCTAAAAGTCTGTGGTCCCTGATGGCTTCCAAACCCCTAAAATCTGTTCCTTAGTGCCCATTTGTCACTGGCCCTGGGTTCTTGGAGTGCTGCACTTTACATTTTCCTGTATGAGTGAATGGCAGATTTCCATACAGTTGGAAAAGCAAAGATGCACATTCAGATCTAAAGTTTCTCCAAGTGTCTTGCATGTTGGTTGCAGTCAGTTTCCTTTATTTTTCAAAACTTAGTGGGGACCATTAAGAATCCAGCTTGCTTCTGTCGACATAACTGCGGCTATGTTTCTTGGTCACGCTAGAGTTTTATGGATCCTAGGAAACTGAACATTTGCTTTTGTATCTATATATAATTAGAGAGTTTGTGTCTAAAAAATCCAATAGCACGTTCCAGCACTATACAATATTTCTTTTTATCTTTACAACAACCCGGTGAGATATGTTACGCTGACAAATTGTGACTTTCTTAAGGAGGCTCGGGGCAAATTAGACATGAAGCTAAATGCTTCATTAAAGATCATATCTGCACAAAGGGAAATCACACAACCCTCCACACACACACAGGACTATGAGCCTTGGAAAAATTTACAATGGAAGGGTTTTTTTTCTGTATACTTATTGCCATGGGGTGTATAGATCAGAATTTTAGATGGGGACACAAGGGTTACACCTCCTTTCCCTATGCACTGCAGTCCTAAAAGTATGCCTGCTTTTAATTTTAGAAAAAATTCATTGAGATGGTTTCTAACAACACATTTAGCACTACATCTCGTTTGGCTCTCAGAAAGTTTCATGAGCGAGCAGAGATTTCAGCTCAGCCTGGGTTCCCCACACCCAAACACTATTGCAATCCAAAGTTATCCTTCCAAAATGCAGTGGAAGAAATACTGGAAGGCCTTAGGCAAATGAAGGATACTTAGGAGAAATGAGTCTCAGCAGCTGCAGAGCATTGACAGGGGGCTTATACTATTGCTTCCATAGCTATATATGTGCCCTTTCAAGGGCTTCACAGATTGCTCCCAATGACATTTATCTTGATCTGCACAGATGGATTAGGGTAATCTAACACCGTACATTTATCACACCAAGTTAAGAAATAGTCTTTAAAACTAACATTTTTTTCATGGCATTATATCATGAATCCATGAATTATATGAGCAATACAATTCCAGTACCTTGTCATATGCAATTGTGCAAGGAGTCATGTCCCAGTGGCAAGCCATTCTAAATTCCCCGGCCAACCACATTGCAGGGCAAGATAGCCTGCCAAATCAAAAGTTCAATTGCCCAATCATGGGCACCGAATGAGCAGAGCCTGGTCCACTCACTGAGGATAAAAGCTGACTGTGCCTAGAGTTTGCAGTCCATCAGTCGAAGAGCAGTCTCTCCCTCCCTCCCTCCAGGCTGCTTTGTGTTAATTTTGTCTCCTCCCCCATCGTTTTGCCCGGACACTGAGGTCCAGCTCCGAGGGCCTTCTGGCGGTTCCCTCACTGCGAGAGGCCAAGTTACAGGGAACCAGGCAGAGGGCCTTCTCGGGAGTGGCGCCCGCCCTGTGACACGCCCTCCCATCAGATGTCAAAGTGATAAACAACTACCTGACATTCAGAAGACATCTGAAGGAAGCCCTGTTCAGGGTATTTTTCATCTTTGTTGGAAGCCGCCCAGAGTGGCTGGGGAAACCCAGCCAGATGAGCGGGGTACAAATAATAAATTATTATTATTATTATTATTATTATTATTATTATTCCTTCCTGTGCACTCTGTGACGGAGTTTGCTATGGTTTCCCAATGGTTGCCATATTTGGAGCTGGGAAGGAATTTGCCTGCAAACAAATTGGGCCCGTTGGGGTTTTTTTTACCTTTCTCACAGCAAAATGTCACAACTTTGGGTGGGTAAGGCATTGGGTGGAATCGTAATCATCTAGGTTTGGATGAAGTGGTGCATCACCCCGACCTAAGAAGGGTCTATGTGGAAGTTTCTGTCCGGAAACCAAGTGTAGGGCAGACTGGCCACGGAGCTTCCAGTGGCAACTTGGGGAAAGCCACCTTGGTAGATTAGCATCTTTGGGGAGGCCACAATTCTTGGCACAATGCTGTTCAAAATTTCAGCCCTTCAACAGGAGGCTAAAATGGATATACATCCAATGCCTGAGCCAAAGTCTACCTACATCTGTAATCAATAAAGTTGTGGCCAATGATGATCTCAGATCATGATCCTGTCCAAATTGTTCCTTTACTCCATACCTATTGCCTTCACACTGGGATGCTGTGACTAGGCCCACAATAAGGATGTACTTAAAAGCCTGCACACCTTAGAGCTCGGATGGGGAATCTGTGGCTCTCCAGATGTTGTTGAACTATCCTTGGCTATTGATCATGTTAATGGAAGATGGAGCGAAACATCAACTGAAGGGGCCCAGGTTACCCTGCCCCTGCCTTCTTCCCATACACCATTCCTTTCTTTCAAAGGCTCAGAAAACACCTTTTTGACACTTAGCATATTTTTAATATGTTCCAGGATTTATAATAATCTGCCTGAAGTGAAGAAGAAACAAGAAGAGAAACAGAAACGGGTAATCATACAGAGCAACAGACTGCGTGTTGAAGTGTTCAAAAAGGTAATGATTCTCCAGTGAAGTGAACACAATACTCATTGATGCAGAGTTTCTTTCTCTATTCTGTCATCCCAAAATCGCATACCTGTTGTACACTGTCAGTACCACCCTGTAGAGCAAGGGTGACAAGTCTGTGACCCTCCATATGTTGTTGGGCTTCAACTTCAAACAGCCCCCAGAAGCACAGCCAATAGTCAGAGGTGGTAAGAGTCCAGTAACATTAGAAGGGTCACAGGTTAGGCACCTCTGCAGTAGAAACCCAGTATTCCCATATTTTAAAATCCTGTTGCAAGTTTTCAAAGCTTTGTGACAGCAGTAGTGCTGCTTTGCTTGGAGATGTATGTATATTTGTGTGTATGTGTGTGTGTAATGCATTTGTGTGGATAGATGTACTGTATTGGCCTGACTATAAGCCTCACTTTTCCCATAAATTCCGACCATGAAAAGTCAAAGTGCAGCTTAAATTCATGACCTTACAAAAATTGGCTTTTTACAATATCAGTGCTGAAACAGACATAGGGTGAAACAGAACAGGTGTGAGTGCCTGCAGAATTTTAAGGGAGCGGCTTATATTCGTGAATTGTCTTTTTTTCTCCCCCCCCCCCAATGAATTTTAAAGGTGCATCTTATATTCGGATGCGGCTTATATTCGGGTCAATACGGTATCTATTGGTGCACCCCAGATTTTTTTTCATGTGTTGGTAAACAGTACTGTTTTGCTCACCCCAGTTTATGAGAAACTTCAGGGATGTCAACACATACATCAAGAGTCGGTTTCCTTGGAATGAAGGTCACCAGAGAAAGTGGTGTCTTTGGGATATATGGCTTTATTTACACATATATGCAGGCTAAGCATAGTATGAAAGGCCTCACAGTGTTAATACTGAAACAGATATTGCTCCCACTTGATGTTTCTAGAGTGGGGTTCAAAGGCCAAGGCTTTGGACGCAGCACAGAAAGCAAGTCGTGCCTCTGTGTCTTCCCAGATGAGACTGGCTCAGTTCTGTTGTTCTCTTAACACTCACTGATGACATCACTTGCAAGTCGAGGAGTAGGAGATGGAAGGCATGGCGTTGTAACTTAAAGGCTGCTTTTATTTTTGTTTTATTGTAGCAATTGCTGGATCAGCTTCTTCAAAGAAATACCGAGTGACTAAAGATTCCTGGACACGTCATTTCTTCTTGGACCTTGAATGCCTTCGATGATTATAAAGCCATAAAACTTCATGCAATCTTCATGACTTGGAGACTTTATTCATTTTAAATCTACAAACAAAGACTATAGCTTGATTTGATTTTTTTTTTAAAAAAAGGAATATTCAAAGTAATTCTGGCGGGGGGGGCTGGATTATATTCTGGTGGTCATGACGCATGGAAATACAGCTTTAAAAATGGTTTTATGCACTTGTTGTTGTGGCAATGCAGCATTTAATTTGTACTTTTAAATTATAAAGCCAGCTTTTTATTCATAGATGAGAATCATATATTGTCACTGCAAATACATGGTTCCACTTAGTGATTGCTTTCAAGTCTAAAATTAGTCTTTTGAATGTAAGGAAAAGTGAATATTTTTGCTGTGCTATTTAGCTAAAATAGCATTGCTGCCTAACCACCTGAACTACAGCATTAAATGAATGCTTAACATAGTATCAAGACCAATATTTTAATCAACCACATTCTTGTTTATATAGTGAAGCCAAATAAGGGGGTTACCTGTTAAAAACCAGTCTTTGAGACCTAACTATTAATTCTTCATTTGAAACATGCTCTATGCTAAACCATATAATTTTGCCTGGCTTCCCTTGGTTTCATGTATTTTTAAAATGGCACAAACCCGGTCAGTGGTTCTGACCAAGAAAAATGCTTGTGGAAAGAGTGCACATTTTAAAATATCTGTATTGTTTCCTCCAAAAATACTTTAAAATGTCATTTGTGCATTCAGAAATGAAGCAAATTAAGCTTTGTACAAAGAAGGAATAAAGCCTAAGTAGGAAAAATTGTCCAGATTCTGTCAGTTTTATTGGGTAGTGTTAATTTTCAAAGCTATGATTACAAAGCATCATGCAATTCATACCCTTATGACTGTGGGAGAATACCGCCATTGATTGTGTTTCCATGCTTGCTTCTGTGTTCCAATTCCAATTTCACTTTAATAATGTGATGGATACTATCTGGAAAATGCTACACGCTGCTTCTTTCACAGCAGATGAAACTGGCTGTGAATAATCCACACCTGGCCCTTCCTTGATCTGTACATTCATGAGAGTTCAGTAACAGCTAACTAGGTGAGCATTTCAGGAAACAGGGAATTTGGTGGTGGTGGTCCCCCCCCCCCGTTAAATATAACATTTGTTCATTTGTTGTTTATGGGCCCCAATCTTTAGCTCAGGCATAGGCAAACTCCAGCCCTCCAGATGTTTGGGACTACAATTCCCATCACCCCTGACCACTGGTCCTGTTAGCTGAGGATGATGGGAATTGTAGTCCCAAACATCTGGAGGGCCAGCGTTTGCCTATGCCTGCTTTAGCGTGTATCTGTGTGTTTTTAAATATTCTGATCCATTTCTCTGTGTTCTCTCCTCTTTGAACGATTCCCAGGCGTTTTTTTCCAGCTGGAACTCACTGGAACTCAGTTCTGGCACCTCTCAGGTGGCCATCATTGCCATTATAAGAGAACAAGGGAGGCATTTGTGGTGAGTTCTGGCACCTCTTTTTCTAGAAAATAGCGTTGATGAGGTTCTCAGCTCACCTGTATAAAATGAACTGTTGTGGTTCCCCATTTACTATAATGGGGAAATCTAAAAATAGCTATAACATGCTTTTTGCCAAAGTGGATGAAATTTGCAGGCACAGAACCCCTCCAGAGTAGATTAAGTCTTCCAAATAGGACCAGGAGCTTTTTGTGAATGAAAGTAAAAAGGATTAACTTTTATTATGATGGTGGAGAGTGGTAGATTGTCTTTGTTTCTCTTCATACCCTAAAATAATTAAGAGGTAGCTGAGTGGTGTATACTCTTGCCTGTACATTTTTTAAAAACTTTGCAGCATCACCTGCTTTTTCTTAGAAGCTTCAAACAGGACTTAGATGAGGCTGTCTACATAGTTCCGAAGGGCTCTGGGTTTTTGGTTTTGTTAAAGCAGAGCAACGTAAATTTTTTATATATAAAACTGAAATGAATATTTTAACTTAAAAAATAATAATCCTCCACTGCTGTGCTTTTAACAACAATGATCTGTTCTGCAGGCCATATTTTGGAAAGCTTCACTTCTTGCAGAGTCCATGGACCGTTCCTCAGCATTTGAAAAATGCAGGGTAGGTGAGTTACTGACATGCACTGAAGTATGATAGGTCACAATGGAAGGAGGCAACCTTGACTTACATGCCTTAAGGGTTTTATACCATAGAGTCATGGCTTCTAATTAATTTCTGCCTCAGGGTTTCAGAAAGCCCCTGCAGACCCTGGAACACCAGGTGTTTCTGGTGTTCTCCCCTTTCATTTGGTGAACCACTTTCAATCTTTCCTGTGTATAGTGCATCACTGTACATTTAAGGCTGAACAAGCAGGAATTAAAGGCTGAAGCCCTTATGGTATAGATTCCATGCTGTACCAATGTGCGTAGTTTTGAAGGGAAGCACACACCATCCATGCAATCCCATCTTTTTTCAAAAAGGAGTAGACAGACAAACACAAAATATACAATGTTGCAACCCTCTGTCCCCGACCAGAGAGAAACGAGCGCAGCCATTGAAGGACTGTGCCCTGGATCCCCAGGTCGGCAAGGCGGTGGTCCAGGAGTTCGTGATCGACCATGTCGAAGGCTGCTGACAAATCTAGAAGAATCAGCAGCCCCGACCCGCCTCGATCCAGCTGCCTGCGGAGATCATCTGTTAGGGCGACCAGAGCCCTCTCGGTCCCATGACCAGCGCGGAAGCCGGACTGGAATGGATCCAGAGCAGATGTTTCATCCAGAAACCTACCAAGCTGTTCAGCAACCGCTCTCTCTTATTGTTAGCCGCCCTGAGCCCGGCTTCGGCTGGGGAGGGCGGGATATAAATAAAATTTATTATTATTATTATTATTATTATTATTATTATTATTATTATTATTATTATCATGCACAGAATATTTGCATGAAGCAATGTAGGAGTGCTGGAAGTTTGACTTCCATTCAGTTGCTATGTCTCATTGTGTATTCATACTGAAGAACAGATCATGAAAACTTCCTGGTTCAGAAGGTGACAGTTTCTTACAAGATGAATTTGGTGAAAGTGTATTTGGCACAGTTGCAATGTGCAGTGAAGGGTCTACAAAAATCCCAAGACTGTGCCTTTGGGGAAGCTGAACTCTGTCAGTGGCAGATCCCCAACAAAGTTATAAAATGTATGCTTGACCACATTTTGATCTGGATTCAGTATCTTGGCTTTAACTGCTGCCATATATTACACAGTAATTAGGAGTACATAGTTTGACAAGGAAGTAATATGTGCATGCAATTAGCAGTGCCCCTTATAAAAACTAGCTATGAAACAAACCCAGCATTCTTATGCAATTCAATTTTCTTCCTGAAAATCACACAATATCTTTGTAAACCAGTACACCGGGGACCAGTTGGAGGAGGACCAAGCTAATGTCAATAAGCTTTTCTTGTGGCTGAAGCTACCATCTTGACTGGCTTTTGTTTCATGGACAGTACTCATATTCTCCTTCTTCTCTATGGAAGATTTTTTTAAACTACCCTTGCCAACCATTGACCTCAACCTATTCTGGAGGATGAAGTCTTATTCATTGTACTGACATTTGAAATGGCATAGCATTTTGAGAACTGCTTTGAATTCATTCATAATTGCTTTTTGACATTTAAAGTTTATTCATCTTCTTTGCTTCATTTAGGTCCCTTTATGTTTACCCCCAAAAGTAATTTCCCAAGTGTAAGGACAAAATACATGACAATTTCATGAAAAGCCTATCTCATAATAAGTTTGGAATATTGTTATCTTATCTATGGCAAGGTTAGTGGAAACAATAGGGTATGGAAACCTGTTTGGTGTGTGGGAGGAGAACATTCCGTAGAATACCTAATTTGTCCCTTGGGCGGGGGGAGAGTGTCTCTTATTATGAGTCTGACACTTATTCCATCGCTTACTGTAATGTGGGCAGGGGAAGCTGGTTCTTCATAAAAGCTTTGAACACCTGTGTATTTTTAAGATTCTTTGTGGCTAATCATTGTTTCAGTAAAACTTTGAAACAGAGACTAAGGGACATTCAATTGCATGTTGTTTTTGTTGGAGCTTCAGTGTAAGGGAAAGCTATTCACAAAAATATTATTGTAAAATGTTAAATTCCATTAATCTTGCTACTGAGCTTGCATATTAATATTATTCTGAGGTCCACAAAGACAGACAATAAAGAAAGAAAACCATTCCCACTTAAGAGTGTGGTTTGGCTAAGGTCAATAGACCTGATGTTGCTGGAGCAATTGGCAAAGGGTTTATATATATAAAATAGGGAGAGCTCTGGTAGATCACACTAAAAGTCACATCTGTGTTCTGTTCCCAAAGTTGTCAACCCGATTCCCAAGGAAAGCCCACAAGGACCTAAGTGAAATGGCATTTTGCTGCTCACCTTGCTCAACAACTGGTATTCAGAAGCATATTGTTTCTCCTGGAGCTTATATAAAGCCATCATTCCTTCTAGCCATTGATAACCTTATCCTCCACAAATCTGTCTAATCCCATTTTTAAAGTTGTTTAATTTGGTGGCCATCACGAGTAGCAGCTTGTGCTTGGTGGGAGAGAAGGTAGGATGGCAAATGGTAGGCAGAGCCAAGGGTCCTGACAGATGGAGCTAATGGGAGGCGGAGCCACTTCTCCCCATTTTTTCCTAGTGTCCTTTAACACAGCCTGACATGCAGGAATTAAATATACGAAGCAATTCATGGCATGGCTATGTGGGGGAAACTTGTAGCCTGAGCTTCTGTACGTGTGCTTAGCAGCAAATCCCACTGTGACCAAGAGGATTTACTTCTTATTAGAAAATAGGATTGCAACCTACATTGCCTGTTTTTGTTTTTTGTTGCATATCAGGCTGCTAAACTCACAGGAGTATACTGCTGCCATCCTGCAGTCTTCAAAGATGCATCAGGCCATACATTTGCAGGGACAAGCAAGGTTACCACCTTTTCTCCTCACAGGGCTTGATGACTCCAAGCGCCACTACTTGAGACATTGTTTTTATCTCAGTACTGTATGCTTGCCTTTTATATCCCAGCAAGAGCTATATCCTAAGGGGCCCTGAGATTCCATCCAAGGGTTCTATTTTGTTTCCTATCTGCAAAGTTGTAGAGAAATCTTGAGATTCTGCAGCTAGTTCCATAAGATTATTTTCCTTTAATGCTTAAAGGATACATGTGTTGACATGGTAACCTTGATACTGGTGTCCACATATGTTTTAAAGATGTTTTTATTGTTTCATCACTTATTGTGTGCTGCCCTTTAGGCGGAAGGGAAGGAAGTGAATTTAGTAAATAAATAAAATGTATCTCCTTCCCATAAGTTTCAAAGATTAGTTTCTGGAGGCGGGGGGGGGGGGGGACAAACTGCCATGTAGCATGTAGTGCATCTGTTTAGAGATTACCATGTTCCTTGTAAAATCAATACCATTTAGCAATCCACTTGGTTTTGGAATTTCTTTCTTTCTTTCTTTCTTTCTTTCTTTCTTTCTTTCTTTCTTTCTTTCGAAGCATGGATAACAAATCGAAGCATTTCTCTTTCCCTAACTGGGTTTGGCGTTTTACCAAAGCTGTAGGAGGCAGAATTGCTCAATATCCATTTTCAATGACCTACAGAGTCAGATAACGAGGAGTATCATCTGCCTACCAGATGCAAAATGACATGAAGAAAAAAATGTGCAGATGTGTTATTTGTACAAACGACAACATAAACAGCTCTAAATAGAACTGGTCTAAGGTTAAGAAGTAGGGAAGTGGAATAAATGACTAAGGAAAATGGTTCCATTTCCCTAATAACAACCAAAAATAAACAAATGCTAATTTGCTAATGACACTGTTCTACATCTGTCTGAATCTGGGCTTGTTTTTACATAGAATTGGAATATGTCTGACATTTCCTACCAACATCTTGAAGGGCACAGGTTCCTCACCCCTGTTCTAGACACTCCAATACAAAATGGCAAACTATCTAATGAACTCTTGCCATGTATAATTGCTAGCATCATATGTGGTTATTTTGGTAAAATACACAGTGCATTTTAAGAAATACATTATAAAATGAGAAAATGTAGTTTTCTATATATATCTCCTAGTTGATCTTTCTGTCCCTGCCTCTTTAGTTAAATGAAATAGATGAAATGGGTATGTTGAATCCTGTAGTCTGTTTTCTGGAAGTGGGTGAAGTGCCTCACTCCCTTTCCCTCCAATGGGTGCATTATCTCAGGATACCCCAGTAAAGGGGTTTGGCTGGAAGTTCTTTCCTGAAGCCTAGAGGAGAGCAGATGGGCCATAGAACTTCCAAATAGTGGCCTGGGGGCCTAGCTTAGCTGACTGAATAGGAGGAATGGGAAATGAGCCCTCTGTCTGATCGGCTCCTCTCAGAAGAGGATGAGAAGTGGGAAGTTTCTCTAGCAGTTTAAGGAGGAGAGGGAGGCAGGGCTGATGTACAGCTGGATGAGGAAATCCCTAGCTATGAGATAGTAGAGGATGAGGAAGGGGAAGTTAGAGAGCAGACAGCAGAGACCTCCCTGGAGTGTGTGGGAGACCCTCCTAGTCCAAAGGCTCACAGGTCCCTCTGCATTCAAGAAAAGAGAATGCAGAGGCATGTGACTCCTGTGACTTCCTGTATCTTTCCAGGATGTTGTGGGAGATGAAAGAGGAGGGACTCAGAGCAGCCAATGTCTCCTATGCGTGAAGACGTGGATCTTTTGTCTTGCAACCAGATGGCTGAATAAAAGCCATAAATACAAACTGTTTATTCTTCTTGCTTCTGAGGCTACTGGGGGAGGAGAGGATACTCCATGCCTGACATGAGGTGGCCCTCAACCCAGGCATGACCCTGAAAATCTCCAACCAACGCAGGAGTATTAATCAGGAAGCACACCTAATGCCTAAGCCAAAGCCTACCTGCATCTGTAATCATTTTCATCGTTGAAAATCATTTTCAATCCCAGAATGTTGTTGTTGTTTCGGTTTGTTCACCAGTTATCACCTCATCCCTTCCCACTGTGCCTGGGACTGCAATGGCAATTTCTACTGTTAATTTCTAGAGAAACAGGAAAATGTCTTAAATACTATACCTATGTATAGTATTTAATTGACGTCTAATTTTATTATGAATCCCAAAGGAATTGGTAATGAATGCATATTTAACTGCAAGAATTGCTACACGTGTAGGTAAATTGCATTGTTACCCACAGTGTGTGTTTTAAAATGTTTGTGTTTACTACTTCATAAAAAAAAATGTTGATGGCTTAAATTTAATTATATAATAGCATAAATCAAAATACATGCAAATTTAATTAGGGGTGATGAATTCTATTAAGCACAGCCTTCCAAAGCTATAAACAAAGCTCATATTCTCTTACCAGTTTGCTGCTTTGCATATTTCTGCTGCAGATTGTGTCCCAAGGCACATGGTGCTTGGTGGTGGGAGGAGATATTCTGAAAGTCATGTTGGTACAGACTATGGCTATCATAATATAGTTTACCATTGACAGAATACAATATATACCATGGGCATGAACAGGAGCAAATGGGAGTTCCTTCTGCCCACATGGAACAGATAAGAGCTTCTTTTAAACAGGGCCGCTTGCAACATATCCCTGCCTTATTTTACATTCCTCCAAAGGTGAGGAAGGTTTAAGGCAGGTTTAGCACAGGGATGGGAAACCTGGTGCCTTCCTGAAGTTGTTACATTCTCATCTCCTACCAACCCCAGTCAGAATGGCTAATGGTCCAGAATGATGGGAGTCCAGCAACTACGGGAGGATCTCAGGTTCCTTATATTTGGTTTAATTGGAAAATGGCCAGTTAAGGTGCATAGGGAAGCAAACTTAACCCTGATCTAAATCCAACACTGTATCA